>NW_020203594.1:8270-18263 GCF_001531365.2 Cynara cardunculus var. scolymus | reverse complement strand
TTTATGATCCAACGGCTTAGATTAATTTGCTTTAGGTCTTGTTAGAAAACGGTTATTTGCTTGTATAAATAGGAGCGTAGGCCCTTGTATTTCAGTGTGCTTCCGTATTGTAATTGTTAACATTTTCATCTTTTGAAAATCATTTGAAGTTCTCTCTTGTGTTCATCAATCTTCATTACTGTGTTCTTATTGAWDTCTACTTTGGTTGATTCATATCTTTTCCGCTGCATTATCCCTGTCAAACAGATCATCCAAGTAAGTAATTATTACCAAGAAACCGAGTTAATCAATCAAACACATAAAGAGAGATTAGTGGAACCAAAAATAATATCATCGACATATATTTGGACTAGAATGGTATGACCTTTAACTTTCCTAAGAAATAAGGTTTGGTCAATCTTTCCATGGACATATTTCTCAGAGATGAGAAACGAGGAGAGGGTATCATGCCAGGCACGGGGAGCCTGTTTTAACCCAATAAAGAGCCTTATCCAATCGATAGACATGGTTACTTAGGGTCGAGAAACCCTGGAGGTTGTTCAACATAAACTTCCTCTTGAGGTTTTCCATTTAGGAAAACACTCTTTATATCCATTTGGTAGACTTTGAAGTCTCTATAAGCAGCAAAGGCTAGGAAGAGTCAAATAGCTTCGAGTCTAGCCACTGGTTCAAAGGCTATAACCCAAAACAACAAGACGAGCCTTGTTACAAGTTACTATGCCTTCTTCATCTAACTTGTTGCGATAGACCCATTTGGTTCCTATCATGGTCTTGTCAGATGGACGTGGGACAAGGTACCAGACTTTGTTCCTATCAAACTCAATGAGCTTCTCTTGCATGGCAATGACCCAGCTAGGGTCTGAGATAGCATCATTAATTTTCTTGGGTTCAACAAAAGAAAGAAAGTTGACAAAGAGATAGATATTACATAGATCTCGACGAGTTTGAATACCTGCACTTGGATCACCATGAATTTGATGAATAGGATGGTCTTTTGTCCATCGTTGAGCTGGTAGAGGATTATTATTTGAGCATACATGTTCAGGAACAGAGATGAGGCTTTAGTAGCAGATTCATCAGCAATAGGAACAATTGCTAAAGGAGCCTCAGATTCAACGAATGATAAAGGCTCAGATGCAGAAGGTATTTCATTCGCTGATTGATTAGTGTTTGAGGTAGAAGAAGAAATGCAACTAATAGGCACTGCAACGATCTCTCAAGAAGACACGTTAGGGTGATTAGCTACAACTGGAATGATAAGTGGATCATCATCAACTTCTGGGTTTCAACATTGAGAGGAATGCTGAAGGAAGCTTCAGGTTTTCCAAAATGGTCACTCCTGATAGATCGTAATTCAATATTATTAAGCACTACTATCTTCTTGATGAACGATATTATATCTTCAGGTGCTTCACTTTTGGATCTGAGAAAGGAGACCCAAGTGTACCTGGAGTACTCATCAACAATGACAAGTGTATACTTCTTTCTAGCAATAGTGTCACACCCCGCTAAAGCGGAAACACGAGGTATGGCAAGTAGAGTCTCATAGCAATAGAGTATAAATAACACCACCATACATTAAAATTTCATTACATCACAACCCAACGTTTACATTCCCAAAACGACAAGTTTGTAAATTAAAAAAAAATTCAAAGGTGATGTTTGAAACGCGGCTTCTATTAAATGCCACCATGTGCCTTTCTTACCCCTAAAAAGCACGTTAAAACAAGTGTCAATTACAAGAGTTGGTGAGTTCACAGGTTTTCAATGCACAACAAATCTTTTTATGCAATATTTAATTCGAGTAAATCTTTTACTTACTCGCAACAACTTTCATACGTGTAGCACTTTTAACGAGGCACAATGTACTCCAAGTAATTTTAAATGTTGGGCCACTACTAAACCTGCGACAACTACACCCTTTATACCAAACTACCTCAGTGGTGGTGTTTAAACCACATGTGTAGAACCCGTATTTTAGTTAAATACACTCCTACTCGTCAGTAAAAGGTGGGATTGTCAATCCAAATAGCGCTATCCATTAAACTATCGGCTCATACGAGTTAATAAGTAGTGTAACCAAGTGGGAATTTTTAATTAACTCAAACACAACTTTTACTAGCGTACATGCTGTTAGTGCTCGTATTCACAATTTCATTTTATTGCATATTTCATATAATCAATAGGTATCCACGATTTAATCACATTGTATATTTCATACAAACATCAACTACTTTTATACATGCTTTTTGTCACACCCCACTAAAGCTGAAACACGAGGTATGGCAGGTAAAGTCTCATAGCAATAGAGTATAAAAAACACCACCATACATTAAAATTTCATTACATCACAATCAAGCGTTTACATTCCCAAAACGACAAGTTTGTAAATTATAAAAAAAAAATCAAAGGTGATGTTTGAAACGCAGCTTCTT
Source organism: Cynara cardunculus var. scolymus (assembly GCF_001531365.2). Taxonomy (NCBI): domain Eukaryota; kingdom Viridiplantae; phylum Streptophyta; class Magnoliopsida; order Asterales; family Asteraceae; genus Cynara; species Cynara cardunculus. The sequence goes on along the minus strand of NW_020203594.1, from coordinate 15,828 downwards.
TTAAATGCCACCATGAGCCTTTCTTACCCCTGAAAAGCACGTTAAAACAAGTGTCAACTACAAGAGTTGGTGAGTTCACAGGTTTACAATGTACAACAAATCTTTATGCAATATTTAGTTCGAGTAAGTCTTTTACTTACTCGCAACAACTTTCATACGTGTAGCACTTTTAACGAGGCACAATGTACTCCAAGTAATTTTAAGTGTTGGGCCACTACTAAACCTGCGACAACTACGCCCTTTATACCGAACTACCTCAGCGGTGGTGTTTAAACCACATGTGTAGAACTGGTGTTTTAGTTAAATGCACCCCTACTCGTCAGTAAAAGGTGGGATTGTCATTCCAAATAGCGATATCCATTAAACTATCGGCTCATACGAGTTAATAAGTAGTGTAACCAAGTGGGACTTTTTAATTATCCTAAACACAATTTTTACTAGCGTACATGGTGTTAGTGCTCGTATTCACAATTTCATTTTATTGCATATTTCATATAATCAATTTGTATCCACGATTTAATCAAATTGTATATTTCATACAAACATCAACTACTTTTTTACAGGCTTTTTCCCTAAATAATGATGGATTTAAAAAAAACCCTTCTTAATGTTACACCCTTCTGAAAGAGTTATACTTATTATTTTCCAGTGGTTCATGAATCTCTTTAAAGCTAACACTTAAGGCTAGCTTTTCCAAAAAGAATCAGTATATTTGGATGTATAGTTTGGGAGTTATGGTTGTTTAAACATGCATGTGGAAATCTGTCAAGTCTGGACAGATTGCACACTTATTTTGTAAAACTCGGTTGAACCCTTAACTCACCATGTTTTTGGGTGGGGTTAGACTCTTTTGAAAGCTAACACTTTAGGCTATACTCCAGAGGAAAAGTTTCATGACTTTTGATGTGTCTTCTAGAGTTATAGATGAACAATAAGACACAAAATTTCTGACCGACCACTATTGCACACCAAATTTGGTTTGGGTGTTGTGAGGTCATAAGGTCTTATTTTCTCATGATTCCACCTGGGTTTGAAAACTAATACACTAAATATTATTGAGGAAAAAGATTCATGCTGATTGGGTCAACACACAACCAGATATGGTCGTTCCAAACTCATGCAATGAATCTGTCCAGGAGAAAAGTCATTCTTTTATGCAAAAATGGATTTTTATGCATGACAATTTCCAAAAATGATGATTTTATGAAAGAAGATCACTCTACTATTCAATATTAAAGTAAGAATATATAAAATACACTATTCTTGGTAACAAAAATGAAAAATAAGAATATATAAAATACACTATTCTTGGTAACAAAAATGAAAGAGAACTCAGATTCCATAAGAGACAAAAATGCAAGAAATGAAGGGTTTTTCTTGCTTTTCAAAAGTTCTAGATGGTTAGGTCACGGATTTTTACCATATTAAGAACATTTTTCATGTATTTGGTGTAAAATCTACCCTTAGAACTTATAATGAAGAACACCTCTCCCTTGCAAACTTAAAAGTATGAAAATGTCAAGAAAATGGCACTAAAAGTGCATAAAATGAAGTCAAAACACTAACAAGTTCTTACCTTTGATTAAAAGAAGATGATTTCTTCAAGTTTTGCTTCTTGAATCCCTTTTCTTTTCGATGAAAGGGATGAATTTTTCTTGAAGAAGAAGATGGATGGAGAGAGTAAGGAGATGAAATGTTGAGAGATGAATGAGAAATGAGTGTTTTAAAATTTCAAAATGTTTTTATATGTAGAGGAGAGGGGGGCGGCCATTAGGTGGGCCTATGGGCCTCTCTCTAATTTTTTTTTTTTTGTAAAAATTTAGCCCATAATTTAATAAGGTGGTACTTTTGTGAGAAATTGAAAAAAAGGCCCAAATTCCTATTTTATGAGATAAATAAATTCCTTAAATATAATTTTAAGTAAAAAAAAATTAAAATATGTAGACTCTATATTTTATGCATGTTTAAAAATTTGTTGGAGTGTTTGGCATTTTATAAGACGATCCAGTTCATTACGGGTCGAAACAGTGTTTTCTACGCAACCTACCGGGATTTCTAACTACTTAAGCTCTAATCATTCTACTTGTGTGTTAATAATATTTTTAAAGTTCTACCTAACTACTAACTTGGTATTTAAATTTCCGGATGTCACAGCTTCCCCCTGTTAGAGAAATTTTGCCCCGAAATTTAACTGTTGGTATCACCGATTGGTTCTTTCATAAAAAGCTGCGGGTAATTATTTTTCATAAAGTCCTTCCTTTCCAAAGTGTACTCGGGTCCATGCCTTGATTTCCATCGAACTTTCAGGATTGAAATCTTACTATGTCTCAGATGTTTGACTTTATGGTCGAGGATTTCGATCGGCTCTTCAACAAAGCATAACCGTTCATTAATTTGAATGTCTTCCAAAGGTAGAACCAATGATTCGTCGGTTAAACATTTCATAAGGTTTGATACATGAAATGTATCAGGGATGGCACTAAGCTCTTGAAGCAAGTTTAGTTTGTATGCAACCGGTCCTACTCTTTCGAGTATTTCAAATGGACCAACATACATTAGGCTAAGTTTTCCTTTCTTTTCGAAGAGCACAACTCCTTTCCATGGAGATACTTTTAAAAGGACTTAATCACCCACTTAAAATTCCAACGGTTTCTTGCGGTTATTAGCGTAGCTCTTCAAACGATCTCTTGCAGCTTTAAGTCTTTCTTGGGTGATCGAGATTTTGTTGGTTGTCTCATGAATAATGTCAGGTCTAGTCAGCTGTCTGTCACCAATTTCCGACCACCTAAGTGGAGATCTACATTTACACCCATACAAGGCTTCGTACGGTGCGCACTGGATACTGGTGTGATAGCCATTTTTGTAGGAAAATTCAACCAATGGTAGGTGAGTGTCCCAACTACCTCCAAAGTCTATCACACATGCTCGTAACATATCCTCTAGCGTTTGGATAGTCCTTTCCGTTTGCCCATCCGTTTGAGGATGATAGGAAGTGCTTAAGTCCAACCTCGTGCCTAATGCCTTTTGAACTGATCGCCATAATTCTGAAGTAAAACGGTTATCTCTGTCTGAGAAGATAGAAATAGGTACTCCAAGACATGATACGATTTCATTGATATATAATTGTGCAAGCCTTTCCGTACTGAAGTCTTCTCGAACAGGTAAAAAGTGTGCGGATTTCGTAAGCCGATCCACTATGACCCAAATTGAGTCATGTCCTTTCCTAGTCCTGGGTAACTTAGTAACGAAGTCCATTGATATCTGATCCCACTTCCACTATCTCTGGTTGCTAAAGGAGATCAGACAGTTTCTGATACTCAGCTTTTACCCTTGCGCATGTTAAGCATCGGCTTACGTACAAAGAAACGTCCTTCTTCATTCCTGGCCACCAGTAATACTCTCTTAGCTCTTTGTACATCTTATCGGTTCCTGGGTGAATTGAGTATCTTGAGCGATGTGCTTCCTCCAAAATTGTTGACCGAAGGCTGTCGTCCTTTGGTATCCAAACTCTATCTCTGAAGTAACGCACACCATCTACTCGAGTTTTGAATTCCTTCTCTAAGTGATGCAGGGTCTCGTTCTTCAGATTCTCCGATTTCAACGCCTCATCTTGAGCTTCAAGAATTTGCGTTTTTAGGTTTGTTTGAATCATCATCCCCATGGCTCGTACCCTTGACGGTTTTACCCTTTCTTTTCGGCTTAATGCGTCTGCTACCACGTTAGCTTTCCCTGGGTGGTACTTTATTCATAGTCATAATCATTGAGAAGTTCGACCCATCTCCGTTGCCTTATGTTCAGCATCTTTTGGTCAAGGATATGTTGAAGGCTTTTGTGATCAGTGAAGATGGTGCATTTGGTGCCGTAGAGATAATGTCTCCAAATCTTGAKTGCAAACACCACTGCTCCTAGCTCCAAGTCATGAGTGGTGTAGTTCTTTTCATGAACCTTGAGTTTCCTTCATGCATAAGCAATGACCTTGTCATTTTGGATCAGCACACATCCCAAGCCTTGGTGTGACGCATCGCAATATACCATAAAATTCTCCGTACCTTCTGGTAGCGCAAAGATCGGTGCGTGACATAACTTATGCTTAAGCAATTGGAATGCTTCTTCTTGCTTTTCTCCCCACATGAACTCCTTATCCTTCTAGGCTGATGCCGTCAGTGGTTGTGCGATCTTGGAGAAATTTGAAATAAAATGGCAATAGTAACCTGCTAAACCAAGAAATTGGCCAATTTCTGTCGGGGTCCTTGGGGCTTCCCACTTCTTTATAGCCTCAACTTTGGTCAGATCAACATGAATTCCTTTCTCATTTACCACATGACCAAGGAGGTGGACCTCACGAATCCAAAATTCGCATTTGGAGAACTTGGCATACAATTTCTAATCCCTTAACAGCTCAAGTATCAACTTTAAGTGCTGTTCATGCTCCTCCTTGTTTTGCGAATAGATCAGTATATCATCTATGAATGCAATCACGAACTTATCCAAATATGGCCTACATACTCTATACATTAAATCCATGAAAATTGTTGGCGCGTTAGTTAACCCAAAGCGCATAACTAAAAATTCATAATGACCATAACAAGTTCTGAACGCCGTCTTAGTAATATCTACCTCACGGACCCTCATTTGATGGTATCCGGATAGAAGATCGATCTTTGAAAAGTAAGTGGCACCTTGAAGTTGATCGAACAAGTCATCGATACGGGGAAGGGGATATCGGTTCCTGATGGTCAGCTTATTAAGTTCCCTATAATCGATGCACATCCGAAGGGATCCGTCTTTCTTTTTAACAAATAGTATTGGAGCTCCCCAGGGTGAAGAGTTAGGTCTGATGCATCCTTTGTGGAGTAGCTCCTTAAGTTGTTCTGACAATTCTTTCATTTCCGATGGTGCCAAACGATAAGGTGATTTGGCTATGGGCTCTGCTCCAGGAATTAAGTCAATGTGGAATTCGATTTGCCGTAACGGGGATAATCCTGGCAGCTCATCAGGAAATACCTCGGGAAAATCCCGAACTATGGGAAAATCCTGGATGCGTTTCTCTTTGAAATGTCCAAATTCTCATACAAAATGATTATTATCTTTAAGAATAAGATGAAGAGAGAGTAGAACACCAAATGTCTCTTGATTGATTGAGAGAGAATTACAATGCTAAACTCAGTTTACAGAAAATGTTAATGACTTGCTGATTACAATTACAAAGGAAACTACTATTTATACTAAGGAAGGAACAAATCTATTCTATTACAAAGCATGTAAAATATGGAGAACTTGAATACAACAATAACGCGCATACTCGAACCCAACATTCTCCTCCTTTGGATTCAAGTTCGAACTGTTATAACCAGGTTTCAGACAACCTGGGTTGAGGTAATTTATACATGTTTATTATGTGGATTACATGAAATATGCATATCTAAGTAGAAATGCATGAACTATATATGTGATCATGATATTGTGCATGCATATATGTGAAAAGATGGCATGACACATATGATTTATACATGTATGCATGTGGTGTGAAGCATACATGAGGTGGTGCATATTTGTGATAAGTTATTCTGGTGGAAACATTATTATATTCAAAAAAAAGAACTTACACCTTCATGGTTAAGAAATCATGAATTTTATAATGAAAAACCCACTACCCAGATTATTTCTATTGGCTAAAGCTTTCACCGCCTATGAGTTTTATAATTAAAATAATCTTCATCGCCATGGTGGGTGTATTTAAAGAAATAAAGAGATAAGATTCTATCTTATCATTTCATTTGAAGAAAAAATTGTTGAAAGAGAAAAAGAGTGTTGTGGCGGGGAGAAGTGTTTTTCAACAAATCTTTTGTTCAAAGCTGTTTGAAGAGCTTGTGATTTGTTGTGTGTTTTAAAACTGCAGAAACTGTGATTATTAAGGTGTGTTTTTAAACTACCGTTGATTATAAACTGTGAGTTTTAAAAATACTGTTGATTATACACTGAGTTTCTGATGACTAAAACTTTTATATATATTGTTATATAAACTACTGGGTCTTTATGTTGGTTTTGAAGAAAAGATGGTAAAATTATTTTGATAGTTTAAAGGTGTTATTGTTATATATTTGAGTATTAAAAACTATTTTGGGAAAGATAAAGAAGAGATTGCTTCTTTAAAACAGTTTGGGAAATGATATCCTGTTTTGAGGATTTTAAAGGGACATGATGTTTTTGGAGGTCATTGAAAAGAATAGATTGTTCTTGAGTTTGAAAGGTTTTAATGATAAAAGTGTTGGTTGAAAACTATAGAGAATATTGTTTTGAGACGATTGTGATCTTGATATGTCTTCATTTGGAATTAATCTATAAATGTTATGGATAAAACTATGAATGAGGATTCCATAAGATGGTTGTGACTGCGGTCCTTCATCCGAAATAGTTTATAGATTTTGAAGAAGAAATAAGGGTGGCATATGAAGGAGAGGTGTCTTTTGGAATAAGGGTGGCATATAAAGGAGAGGTGTCTTTTGGAATAAGGGTTGCATATCAAGGAGAGGTGTACCTTTGGATATAAGGGTGGCAATTGTGTGTGAATATTATAGCTCTTATTGTTATGTCTTTTAAGACTATAATAGATTTGAGTTCTTACTTCTTTGTGATTTGAGAACTCAAAGATATTGTTCTTATTAGAAATAATAGTATTGATGTTATTGAGAAGKGGAAAACTTGGCCTATGGCCATTGATATTGGTTAAAAGTGTTTTGGAGCAGAATGGTTATTTTTATGAAGAATCAGAGGGGCTCTGGTTGTTCCTTGTAAGGAACCAGAGAGGCTCTGGTTGGTCCTCATTATTGGACCAGAGGATTCTGGTTATTGATTTGAAGAATGAGCAAGTTTTTACTAAATGTACTAATTAGATCAATGGCTCTGTATCTATTAATAAGAGTTTCTATGTCAAAATCATATTTCTAGAAGTTTTAAGAAAAGGATTTTATACTTAGAATCTTTTTATGAAAAACAAACAAGAGCGGCTCTGGTTGGCTTACACGTTGAACTAGAAGCTCAGGTTAGTACAACCAGAGGCTCTGGTCGAGGAACCAGAAGCTCTGGAAGAGAGACCAGAGGGGCTCTAGTCCTGGTTATTGAAATATATTCCAACTGTGGTTTGGAACCAGAGGTTCGATAGACCAAAACAGAATCTGATTTTATTCCGCATGTTGTGAAATGATTATTTGATAAATGTTTTGGTGATCTTCACCCTGCATTACATAAAAGGGAACCTCACTAAACATTCAGGTCTAACCCTCATTTCGTGTTTTCAAAACTATGTGTGCAGGTAAAGATAATAAGGGAAATAGCATTAGATGAATTACTTCCCGATGTGCTTAGCTGTTTTGGAAGCATAGATGCTAGGATGCAAGAACATGTACTTTTGAAATTTTGGGTTGCGTATTTTACATTATAGACTCTTGTATCAAGGACCTATGTGGGGGAAAACATGTATTATATATATGAAATATGTGTTATATGCAATGTAAGGATTGGGGGTGTTACAGAGTTGGTATCAGAACCTGAGTTTAAG
>NW_020203594.1:6096-7625 GCF_001531365.2 Cynara cardunculus var. scolymus | reverse complement strand
GGCAGAATTGAAGTTACCCCATCAATCCCAATTATCAATAACAAGGAAGGAGATATAAAGATGTTTCTAACTTGTAAACCACCAACCTTCTCGAGAGAAAGAGATCCAATTAAAGCTATGTGTTRGRTSAARGAGATGGAGTCTGTATTCAATACCATCCGATGTGCAGAAACAAATAAAGTCAGATTTGCAGTCTCGATCTTAAAATCAAATGCGTTATTTTGGTGGGAAGTAGAATCCTTAGCCAGAACATATATTTTGCAAACTATGACATGGCTAGAGTTTGTCAATAGATTCAAGGAGCAGTTTTGCCCAACAGCTGCCGTTAGACAAATGGAAGAAGACTTTCTAAAATTGGAACAAGGAAACATAATTGTAAGGGAATATACAGAGAAATTCATCGAATATTCAAGATTTGTAGAACATTATATTTCCTCGGAATATAGAAAAGTGGAAAGGTATATTTGGGGATTGAAACCATCAATCCGAGAATTTGTCATAGCCATGAATCCGRCTACATTTTCATTGACCGTTGATGCAGTGGAGGTAACAGAAAGAAACAAGAACAGACAAGAAGAAGGGAAAGCAGTAGAAAAGAGGAAATGGGAAGGTTCATCAACCGGATACAAAGGACCAAAAGTTGTAAAGCATGGAAATAGGCTCATACAAAGATTCAATGAAAGGACTTGTCCCCGATGTCATCAAGTTCATCAGGGAGAATGCAGGATTGAGCTAAGGAAATGTTATAAATATGGTGAAACAGGTCATTTGTCGATTGTTTGCCCAACAGTTAAAAGGTGTTTTAATTGTAATTCTCCATATCACTTCTGACCAAATTGTCCACAATTGAAAGCCCTAGAGTTAACCATGGGGAGCAATACATCAGCAGGCTGAGGAAGACCAAATATGGGCAAAGGAGCAACAGGTGGGGCGCGGGGTCGATTGTTTCAAATGACCAAACATGAAGCAGAAACTACACCCGATATAGTAATAGGTACATTTTTCGTGAACTCCTTACATGCTAAATTGTTATTTGACTCGGGTGCAAACTTCTCGTTTGTATCCCCATCGTTTGCCGTTTGTGCTCATATGAATTCTGTGCCACTTGACGATAAGTTAGTATTTGATACTGCTAACAGTCAAGTATCTGTGAGTTATATGTTCAAAAACTGCTCTATCATGATTGAGGATTGTGAGCTACCCATCCGATTGTTTCCCATGCCTATTGTCACACCCCGCTAAAGCGGAAACACGAGGTATGGCAGGTAGAGTCTCATAGCGATAGAGTATAAGTAACACAATCATACATTTTAAAATTTAAATACATCATAACCAAAGTTTACAATCCCAAAGACAAGTTTATAATTTAAACACAAAAGAAATTTGAAGGTGATGATTGTGACACGGCTTCTTTTAAGTGCCACATTGATTCTTTCTTACCCCTGAAAAGCACGTCAAAACAAGTGTCAACTACAAGAGTTGGTGAGTTCACAGGTTTTATATGCACAAAATAATTTCAAATGCAGCAA
>NW_020203594.1:1575-5036 GCF_001531365.2 Cynara cardunculus var. scolymus | reverse complement strand
GTTAATGTATTAATTTATACCGGAAGCAATGCTATAGTCCAATAAAAAGATCAAAATTTTACAAAATCAACTAATCCGAAAATCTCGATTTTGGGCAGAAACTAATGGTACATAAAATGATCAATTTAAAGAGACTTCTAAAATGAGATAGTTTCCTATCTTTTTATATGAGATATAGCCCTGACTTATGGTCATTGAGACAAAAGTTCATGCATTTTGGACATGTAATAATGATTTAAATAATTTATGCAACACAATATATCACAACTGAAATGGCAGATTACACCACGTTAGTAAAATTCTCATTTAAAGAGTTCTACTAAGTGTTATGCAGAAATTCAAGTTGGATTATAAACGTAACACTTAAATGAAGCTTTTAAACTAAGAATCACTCATTTTGGTTGAGTTGAGAGAAAGATATGGAACCATAAATTTACATGCACACATCTGTCATTAGTTGACAGATTACACACTTAATTTAATTAAATTGGTTAATGCCTCAAAACATGGTATTTTTGAGTGAAAATGGGTTCATATGAACCCTAACTCATAAACAAACATTTTAGAAGAAGAATAATATACTAAAAGCAAGTAAATAAAGATATATTAGCATACAAAGTAGGAGTTAACTACTGGTGGTTTCACAGTTTGCACACCTAAAGTGTTTTAGGTGTTTGGAGATCAAAACTCCATATTTTCATGTGATTCCACTTGCATGCAGAAGATAACTCGTATACGTAACTCTCAAAGGAAAAATCATCCTTTTTCATCGAGTTTTCAAAGAGATATGGCTATTGGAACATACATATACAAATCTGTCAGATTCGGACAGATTGCATGTTCACTTTGTTTTGAGTAGTTAAAACCTCAAATCACCAGAATATTGAATGAAATCGGTGGAATTTGAAAGGTAACTCATTAAACTAACATCCAGAAGAAAAATCAACGATTTTGAATGATTATCTAGAGAGTTATGGCTGTTTAAAGTAGGGTTTACCTACTGAAAAACTCTCAGATGCACATATATAATGTTTTGAGTATTTGGGGAGTCAAAACTCAATATTTTTTAGTGAGACCAATTGTATTACAACCATAGCTCAATAAATAAACTTTTAGAAGAAATCTCATAACATTTGAACTTGTCATTTACAAGATATAGACGATTTGTGCACATGCACATAATCTGTCAGCACCAAAAATATATCATTTTTAAGAAACAAACCCACAAGCAACATGATTTTACCCATTTTTTTGAGTTCTAATGTTTGGGTCATAGATTACCACCATCATATGAACATTTTTACATGTTTTTGGTGTGTAATCTCTCCTTAAAACTCAGAATTTTCGGAGGTTAGAAGATAGTAAATAGAAATGCATAAAAAGTGGGTTTTCCCCCAAAATTTGCAAGAAAAAGATGGAGATGAAGTTGTTACCTTGATTTATGATGAGAGGGATGTAATATCTTCAAAATCTTTGCAATTTTAATGGAGAAATATAAAGAAATTTGCTGGAGTATGAAGGATGAATAAAGTAACCTTGAGAGTCTCTTGAGTTTAGAGAGGGAGAGGGAGAGGGAGAGAGTTTCAAATTTTGAAAATGTGCAAATGAGTTGAAAATGGAGAAATAAGGATTTTTATATGTGGGTATTAGGAGGGAAAGGGGAGGGAGGAGGGGCCGGCCATGGGAGCCCAAGCCCACCCCCAATAAATTTTTTTTAAAAAACAAAAGCCCAAAATGCATAAAAATGCCATTTTCACAATTTTGACATTTTTCTTCAAATTAAAAACTCATGATGACTAAATTCATTTAAATAGAAAGGTTTTACATTTAAAACACTAAAACTTAGTGTTTTATATAAATTGGGTATAAATTAGAGCATTTGGTACTGTATGGGACGTTTCAGATAATTTCTGGTCGGAACCGGACTTTCTAAGCAACTGCCGGAATCTCTTAAAAATTTTCGACCAAACTAACCTAACTAACTCCTAATCTTATAAATTATCTTCAATAACACTAATACAAACTTAATAAGAGCTAACCTGGGAGTTCGAATTTGACGGCTTTCACAGTCTCCCCTTGTTAGAGAAATTTCGTCCCGAAATTTACTTGTTCACTACAAATCAAAACTTGTTAAGGAAAAGATGTGGGTACTTGCTTCTCAGGGAATCTTTTCTTTCCCATGTATATTCCGGTTCATGCCGCGAAGTCCAATGAACTTTTACAATTGGGATTTGTTTGTGCCTCAACTGCTTAACCTTACGATCGAGAATTTCGATTGGCTCCTCTATAAAACATAGTCGTTCATTAACTTGAATATCTTCCAGAGGTAGAACTAAAGACTCGTCGGCTAAGCACTTCTTAAGATTCGACACATGAAACGTGTCGTGGATGGCACTAAGCTTCGGGGGTAAGCTGAGCTCGTATGCAACTGGTCCTACTCTTTCGAGTATTTCGAATGGACCGACATACCTTGCACTAAGCTTTCCTTTCTTTCCGAATTGCACAACCCCTTTCCACGGTGATACTTTTAGAAGAACTTTATCACCCACTTGAAATTCCAAGGGTTTCCTTCGATTATCGGCATAGCTCTTTTGGCGATCCCTTGCAGCTTTAAGTTTTTCTTGGATGATTGCGATTTTGTCGGTTGCCTCCTGGATAATGTCAGGCCTGATCAGTTGCCTATCACCTATTTCCTGCCAACTGAGTGGGGATCTACCTTTTCGGCCATACAAGGCTTCGAAAGGTGCGCATTGAATACTGGTGTGATAGCTGTTATTGTAAGAAATTTTGACCAATGGCAGATGGGTATCCCAACTACCTCCGAAGTCTATCACACAAGCTCACAACATATCCTCTAATGTTTGAATCGTCCTTTCCGTTTGTCCATCCGTCTGAGGATGATATGAAGTGCTTAAATCCAATCTCGTGCCTAATGCCCTTTGAATCGATTGCCATAACCTGGAAGTAAAGCAGCTATGTCTATCTGAAATGATAGAAACAGGTACTCCATGCTGCGATACAATCTCATTGATATACAACTGCGCTAGTCTTTCTGTACTAAAATCTTCTTGAATAGGCAGAAAGTGTGCGGATTTCGTAAGTCGATCCACTATGACCCAAACTGAGTCATATCCATTCCTTGTTCTTGGTAACTTTGTAACAAAATCCATTGATATCTGATCCCATTTCCATTGGGGAACCTCAGGTTGTTGAAGAAGACAAGATGGTTTCTGATGTTCAGCCTTTACCTTGGCACAAGTCAGGCACTTGTTTACGAACAAAGCAATATCTTTCTTCATTCCTGGCCACCAATAATACTCTTTCAGATCCTTATACATTTTATATGCTCCTGGGTGAATCGAACATCTGGATCGATGGGCTTCGTCCAAAATGGTTGATCGTAGGTTACCAACCTTTGGTATCCATACTTTATTCTTAAAGTAATGCATCCCATCTGCTTG
>NW_020203594.1:0-1278 GCF_001531365.2 Cynara cardunculus var. scolymus | reverse complement strand
AAGAATATGTTGAAGGCTCTTGTGATCCGTGAAAATAGTGCACTTAGTACCGTAGAGATAATGTCTCCAGATCTTGAGTGCGAACACCACCGCTCCTAGCTCCAACTCATGAGTAGTATAATTCTTCTCGTGAATCTTCAGTTGTCTCGATGCGTATGCGATAACTTTTTCCTTTTGCATCAGAACACATCCCATCCCTTGATGTGAAACATCACAATAGACTACAAAATTGTCTACTCGCTCTGGTAAGGACAAGATCGGTGCGTTGCATAACTTTTGTCTGAGTGTCTGAAAGGCTTCCTCTTCCCAAATCAACTTCTTATTCTTTTGGGTTAGAGTTGTTAGTGGTTGCGCGATCTTAGAAAAATTCTCGATAAATCGTTGGTAATAACATGCCAATCCAAGAAATTGGCGGATCTCGGTTGGTGTCTTCGGGGCTTCCCATTYCTTAATGGCCTCAATCTTAGCTGGATCAACTTGGATTCCTTTTTCAATCACCACGTGGCCAAGAAAGCGCACTTCACGAATCCAAAATTCGCATTTAGAGAATTTGGCGTACAACTTTTCATTTTTAAGCAATTCCAGTATCAGTTTTAAATGTTGCTCGTGCTCCTTTTTGTCTCGAGAATAAATAAGTATGTCATCTATAAACACGATCAAGAACTTGTCTAGATACGGTCGACATACTCTATTCATCAAATCCATGAAGACTGCTGGTGCGTTTGTTAGACCAAAAGGCATAACTAGAAACTCGTAATGACCGTATCGAGTCCTAAACACTGTTTTGGGAATATCCTCTTCTCGCACTCTCATTTGATGATATCCAGACCTAAGATCGATCTTTGAGAAGTATGTAGCTCCTTGAAATTGGTCAAATAGGTCATCAATCCGGGGAAAGGGGTATCGGTTCTTAACAGTCAACTTGTTAAGTTCTCTATAATCGATACACATTCAAAAAAATCCATCACAAAACTAAAGCTCCCCAAGGTGAAGACCTGGGTCTGATGAATCATTTATTGAGTAATTCCTGAAGTTGTTCCGACAACTCCTTCATCTCAGATGGTGCTAACCGATATGGTGCTTTTGCCATCGGTGGAGCCCCAAGAATTAGTTCTATGTGGAACTCAACTTGTCTTGGTGGGGGTATTCCAGGCAATTCATCTGCGAATACTTCGGGAAAGTCCCGAATTATAGGAATATCTTGAACTCGTTTTTCTTCAGCTTTCTTATCCATAACGTGAGCTAGAAAGGCAATGCAGTCCTTTCTCAAATACTTTC
>NW_020203593.1:0-18134 GCF_001531365.2 Cynara cardunculus var. scolymus | reverse complement strand
AGGTTTGACTGAGTTTGAATGCTTTGACTTTTCCTCTCAAAGTTCATATTGTGTTCTTACAAGATATATCAAGATTCTGCCATTGTTATGAAGTTGATGAAGATTGATTAGAAATAAGGGACTCCACAGACATCCGTTCTTGATTCATATCTTCAGAGTTTGATTCTGCTTGATTCATATTAATTTATGGATGTCTTATTCTGCCTCTGGTCTGCCCCCTACCTCTGCTTCTACCTCTGCCTCTGCTTCTGCCCTCAGAGGTGCCAATAGGAGCAATAGAGGATTCTTCTTCATTGGGGTGGGTGATCCTTTCTGACCTTCTTGATCTACTAGCCATCTATAGATAACAAAGTTAAAACACACATTTTTCACATTCCCAAATATAATAAAGTGTCCAAGTTCAGTTATGTACCTGTAGATTCAAAATTACATTGACCAGATGTAATCCGAAAATACCTTACACACTGATCTCTTAACTTATTATATTTATTCCAAAGGTGCTAACTATGTCTGGGACCCTAATATGCAATGATATAGTTTAAGTCTAGGTATCATGCATGTGAATACCTAAATCCCTTAAACTCAGGCTCTGATACCAACTCTATAACACCCCCACAACATACATTGCATATAACACATATATTATACATAGAATACATGTCTTCTCCCACATAGGTCCATAATACAAAAGTCTTTAATGTAAAATACGCAACCCAAAAWTTTYAAAAGTACATGTTCTTGCATCCTAGCATCTACGCTTCCAAAAACAGCTAAGCACATAGGGAAGTAATTCACATAATKCTCTTTCCCTTATTATCTTTACCTGCACACATATTTTGAAAACACGAAATGAGGGTTAGACATGAATGTCTAGTGAGGTTCCCTTTTAGGTAATGCAGGGTGAAGATCACCAAAACATTTATCAAATAATCATTTCACAACATGCGGAATAAAATCAGATTCTGTTTTGGTCCATCGAGCCTCTGGTTCCAAACCACACTTGGAATATATTTCAATAACTAGGACCAGAACCCCTCTAGTCTCTCTTCCAGAGCTTCTTGTTCCTCGACTAGAGCCCCTCTGGTCTCTCTTCCAGAGCTTCTGGTTCCTCGACCAGAGCCTTAGGTTGTACTAACCAGAGCTTCTGGTTCAACGTGTAAGCCAACCAAAGCCTCTCTGGTCCGTTTTTCATAAAAAGATTCTAAGTATAAAAATCATTTTCTTAAAAACTTCTAAAAATATGATTTTGACATAGAAGCTCTTATTAATATATACAGAGCCTCTGTTCCAATTAGTACGTTTAGTAAAAACTTGCTCATTCTCCAAATCAATAACCAGAATCCTCTGGTCCAATAATGAGGACCAACCAGAGCCCCTCTGGTTCCTTACAAGGAACAACCAGAGCCCCTATGATTGCTCATAAAAATAACCATTCGGCTCCAAAACACTTTTAACCAGTATCAATGGCCATAAGCCAAGTTTTCCCTTTCTCAATAACGTCAATACTATTATTTCTAATAAGAACAATATCTTTGAGCTCTCAAATTACAAAGAAGTAAGGACTCAAATCTATTGTAGTCTTAAAAGACATAATAGTAAGAGCTATAATATTCACACACAATTGCCACCCTTATATCTAAAAGACACCTCTCCTTAATATGTCACCCTTATTCCAAAAGATACATCTCCTTAATATGCCACCCTTATTCCAAAAGACACATCTCCTTAATATATCACCCTTATTTTTTCCTCAAAATCTATGAACTAGTTCGGATGAAGGACCGCAGTCACAACCATCTTATCGAATCCTCATTCATAGTTTTATCCATAACATCTATAGATTAATTCCAAATGAAGACAGATCAAAATCAYAATYRTYTCAAAAGAATATTCTCTATAGTTTTCAACCAACAGTTTTATCATTAAAACTTTCAAACTCAAGAACAATCTATTCTTTCAATGATTTCCAAAAACATCATGTCCCTTTAAAATCCTCAAAACATGATTTCATTTCCCAACCCGTTTTAAAGAAGCAATCTCTTCTTTATCTTTTCCAAAACAGTTTTTAATAATCAAATATATAACAATAACACCTTTAAACTATCAAAATAGTTTTTTTTACCATCTTTTCTTCAAAACCAACATCAAAACCCAGCAGTTTATATAACAATATATATAAAGGTTTTAGTCATCAAAAACTCACAGTGTATAATCAACTGTATTTTTAAAACTCACAGTTTATAATCAACGGTAGTTTARAAACTCACCTTAACAATCACATATTCTATAGTTTTAAAACACACAGCAAATCACAAGCTCTTTAAACAGCTTTGAACAAAAGATTTGTTCAAGAACACTTCTCACCGCCACAACACTCTTTCTCTCTTTCAACAGATTTTTCTTCAAATGAAATGATAAGATAGAATCTTATCTTTTTATTTCTTTAAATACTCCTACAATGATGGTGAAGATTATTTTAATTATAAAATTCATAGAGGGTGAAAGCTTTAACCAATAGAAATAACCTTGGGTAGTGGGTTTTTCATTATAAAATTCATGATTTTCTAACCATGAAGGTATAAGTTTTTAAATAATATAATAATGTTTCCACCATAAAATCTTATCACATATATGCATGCACAATATCATGTTCACATTTCACATATATAGTTCATGCATTTCTACTTAGACATGCATATTTCACGTAATCCACATAACGAACACGTATGAATTACCTCAACCCATGTTGTCTTAAACCTGGTTATAACACTTCATGTTCTTCATCTCTCAATCAATCTATTCTTTGAATTATTCTTGATTTGCTGTTTGAGATGGGATTTACAAAACATGTATTGTAATTCCTTTAGAGACAAACATTCTTTAGGAAGACAAAACTCACACCACAGAACCTTCAGCCATATCGAAGATAGAAGCTAAAGATAGAGATAAGCAAGTTCATGATCTGATGCTGTTTTTCAGTGATAACAAGCTCGTTTACACAAGTGTGAAATCTACTCAATATTCAGCAAACACTGATGAGACCTTCAGCACCATTCTAGTGTCAGCAAACATTGATGTACGGAGTCACTCTAATGTCTCCAAGCGTGCTTACCTACTTTGTGAAAAATTACTATTCATATACGGACAAATACTGTACATCAGCAACAAAGGACAAGCTCACTTCTTAATGCTTGCAACTTGTTTTGTACCTTCTGAATTTCATTTAATGCAATAGATATAAAGAGATGAGTAGTTCTTTCTTATCAGTCATCCTCTACAATCTCTATCCAAGCTTCCTTGCCTTGAAGATCTTACCAAAGAAGATACCTGATAATCCTAGAAAGATTAATCAATAACAATTCATGATTCAAGATCACTATTAGAACAACTAGAAATGTAGGGGGGGACAATAGAATTGTAGAGAGAATTCTTTGAGCACCAAATGTATTCAAGTTTCAAATGATTACAAAATGAAATCTTGCTAAGCTAAAAAAAATCTTACTAAGTGCATTAATAACAAAGACAAAACATCCTATTTATACACAAGACAAGCACTAGACGCATAAAACATGGATACAACATATAAAGCTCAAAACTTGATCTTAACATTCACCCCCTTTGGATTCAAGCTTTAACAAACTGCATAAAAAAAGCACAAAATTCTTCAGGATTTTAGCTGCACCAAACTTCAGAATTATCAGCATCTTGAAATCTTCAAAATTTATCTCTCAAGACATTAAACATTCTTCCCTTGTAGAAACATTCTACATTCTAGTCCTTTGGATTCCTCCTTTGAATTATTTGTTAAAACTTCTCCTTTAAGCAACAAATTCCTTTTCTTCAAGAACTTTAAATCTTCACAATCCTTCTCATTCTCCCCCTTTATCAGCAACAATCTTTAAAGATCTTCAGAAATTAACATCATTTGTTATCATGTCTTTAATAACGTTTCATCTCCTTTGATGACATATCTCCCCCTCAAGATGATTAGGAAAATCCTAAACATCATGGATAATCAAAGATCTAGCATTCTCTCCTTTTTGAAGAATTCCAAACATCATGAAGAATCAAAGATATAACATTCTCCCCTTTTCACACTTCTTCTTATATACTCCCTCTAAAGAAATGAATCATAATCTCAACAGATAAATGTGATTTCTCATCAACTGAAAGATAATGTTGGTCCTAGCCGGGTCTACAAGAGTTTTAGACGAACAGTTTGTAGAATGGGGGGATGAATACAAACACAAAAAACTTTTGTACTTCAAAATATATATTGATGGAGAAAGACCAATACAAATTTTTGTAGATTGTTTGGAGAAATAGACAAGGTAATGATAACCTATCTAAATCAATCTAAGTTTACACATAGATATACTTAGCAAAATAGAAAAGATTTGTTCAAAGATAAAGACAGAAAGATGTTCTTCTTGGGTAAGAACTTTTAGAATACTTTATAGGGATTCTAACTTGCTTGAAGATAAGCATAAGTGTTCTTTTAGATGTGTGTTTTTCTCTGCATGGAGAGAGAGCACTCATCTATTTATACTCATTGCATTAAATGCAAATCAGAAGGGTTTGAACACGCGTCAACCTTTTGGAGGAAAGCTTGTCCTTTGCTACAATGAATAGTATAATTGCCTATTCATAAGCAAATATCATTCCGTAGAGTTGGTGGGCATTAAAGTCGACTAGTCGACTCCGTACAGAACTATACTCTAGAAAGAATATGGATTTGTGCTTTGTGTGTGGAAAGACAAGACAAAAACAATCTTGCACAACAAGCTTCATTTGATCGCTGAATACTGGAATAACACTTAAGGTCTCTTTAGCATTCGCTAAGGCTTTGGTAGTCTTCACACATATGTTGAGTAGGTTGTAATCACTGAAAATCGCTTCATATTACGCATGCTCTAGTCACTAATCTTTAGTTTTAGTCTTCGACTTTCACTGAAGGTTCTTTGGTGTGAGTTTTGTCTTCTTGAAGTATCGCTAACGCTGTAGGATTTACAATACAAGTTTCAGCGATCACTAAACAGACTCAGTGATGATCGTTGGAACTGAAACAACAGAAACATAATACCTCAAAAGGTAAAAGAATTATCATCAAATCAATGAGAGAGAGGATCAACAATCTCCCCCTATTTGATGATGACAAAGCAACATAAAGAAACTTGTCTTAATAAATAATAGTAAGGAAAAGTTATATATAAAATACATGTCCCTTTTAACTATTTTGGGATCTTTTCAGTGAATCAGTTTTTACTTTATAAGTTTTCTTATGTTACAAGTTTAAGAAAAAGTACAATAAGGGAAACTTAAATTGAGAGCATGTTCACTAACTAGGGGTTGTTAGTGACTGTAAGAAAATACTGGAACTCATAGATATGTGTCCCTATTACTCTTTTCAGGGATATTTTTCAGTAATGCTGATGAAATTTCTTATATTCATTCAAAGGAAAATTTACAATTGTTTCAATTAGTACATTTATAGACTTACAAAATATAAGTTGTATACTGAAAGTAAAGATATAGATACAAAAGACATACAGTGGAAGACGAAGTTACAAGACATAATTTCATAACTAATCTAGGTTGCTTAAGTTGATGAGCCAGGTACTTCTTGTCCAAGCTCTTTTCGACGTAGAAATTTTCTTCTGATATTGCGGTCTATCATTTCACCATATATATCATCATCGCACCAATATCTGATATATGAGAGATGTTCCATTGGACAAAGATTTAGCTTAGACACTCTCTGGAAGTTGTGTTCGCCTTCATAGTCAAGGGAAATAAATCCTAACACAGGCTTGAAGTGCACAATGTTGGGTATGTAAGGACCCTTCGCTAGCAATGAGAGGTTCAGCATTGAGATGTCTAGATTCTTTGAATCCTTCAGGACTTCGTCTAAAGAGAACTTTGTTTCATGTTCATTCATCAGGGTTGGTTCGTGGTTAGGACTTGAAAGTCTTCTTCTTCCAATTTTCTTCAGAGATGTCTTTGTAGGTAGAGCGACGTATCTTGACATCTTCTTGATCAGCTCGTTGATGATGTCTTCAATAATAGACTTGTGCCTTGACTTAGAGCGCTGAATGGCTTGGCGGATCTTCAGCCATTCACTATAGCCATACTGACATAGGTAGGAAGGATACTCCATGACAGCATCAAGGTTGTCTCTGGTGATGAGCATTGAGACTAGAAGTCCACCGTCTTTCATCTGTCCACTGATTGTGACGTTTGAAATTGGATGAGGACTGATTCTCTTGTTTAGCCATTCTTAGCTCCATTTTCTGTCTCGGTTAACTAGCTTCATCTCCTTTTCATGCTCAACTTCTGCAATAGAAAGCAACTTATCCTAGGCCTTGACAACATTCTCCATCTTTTTAGACATCTTCTTCAGAAGAACTTTAGCAGCAAGAGACTTGGCCAGCTTTATGCTGTCCTAAGTCTGTAGTCGTTGAAGTTTGAGTTCTTCCTCAACCCTGAGTGCCTCGAGTCTTTCAGCTTCATATAGGAAGTCAAACTCACCACAACTAGAGGTACGAAGAGGGATGTTTACTCTAGTTTGGTCGACTGACTCCTTTAGCTGAGACATCTGCTGGTTGGTGAGAACGCTGGAGGTTGGGTTTTCAGGTACCTATTCCTCTAGCTGATCGTAGATGGTAGAGGGGATGGAAGAAAGTTGACAAAAGAAGTAACAATGGCAAACCTGGAGGATTTAGTACTTAAGGGCTCAACAGGTTTGAAAAGTACCTTGAGGTTTCCTTCTTCAGCAACACCTTAGTCTTTCGACCTGGTGTTCTAGTTCTTCTCCGAGGTCTCCTTCTCCTTCTCATTCTCCTTCTCCTTCTCCCCCTAGGATGCAGAATACCTGAGAGAGACTCCTTTCATAGCACTGGAATGTTTCTGGTACTGAATGGTGAATTTGTCATCATCATCATCTTCACCAAGATCCTTTCCAGCATCAGGAAGGTTGGGAGAATCATCGTCATCATCTTCATCATCATCTTCCTTATCACTAGCATCAGCTACAGAGGTGATAGGAAGGTCTTCGTCATGAGCTTCAGCACCAGCTCTGACGGTTTCATCAACAATCTCAGCTTCAGGAGCTTCATGGGCAGTTGGGTTTTCATTAACAACCACAACTTCATTAGCTGTGGCTCTAGGAGCTTCAGCTTCAGTCTGAGTCGTTGGGATAGCAGCAACATCAACATTTAACTATGTCTCCCCCTCTATCAGCATGGTATTCAAAGAAGTTGTCAAGAGTTTTTGTCTGGAATTCCACCATCTCCTCGAGCTTTGTCAGTGCTTGGGCTTGAAGAAGACTTCATTCAAGAGTACGATCTAGCTGGAGGAGATCCATCTCTATGAAGGATGGTGTAGGTGTTGGTACTAGTTGTTGGAGAATCTTCAGCATGTGCTGCATCAGCTCAGTATGCCTAGCGAGATGAGCATTCGCTTCATCGGCCTACTAGTTAAAGCATAGATGGCCTCAGCGTTGATGTGTATAAATACTTGCACCGATGAGAGCTGGTCTTTGACCTCTTTTACTTCAATTTTGATAGTTGAAAGATCAGTAGAGAGTTCATCCTTAAGAGGCATTCCCTTATGGACTTCGTCCATTTTTATAAGGACAGTCTCAAAGCAGGGAGAATCAGCTTTACATCATCAGCCATGTTGTATTCTTCTTCCATGGCTGGTGTCTCATCACGAGGACTTGAAAAGGAAAAATTTTGAGTATAAGATAGCTCGGGGTTAGAAGAAATGAAAGGGTCGGATGGACAAGTACATGAGGGTTCATCAGCACCATCTGAAGGATTGATGCTGGTTCGCTCCAGGTTGCCTTCGAGAGGATAGGCGACCATATGCTAAAATGCATGGAGAGGAGCAATCTCAGGTCCTGTGGTGGGTGCTTCATCATCACTAAGGAAAATCGATGATGAATCATAAGCATGTGATGAGACCAAGAATGGAGGAGAGGAGAAAGTGGCAATGCTGATATTCACACCTTTAGTGATTTGGGTCACTGAGGTGGTTGGGATCGGAGCCATAGGTAGGACAGTGATTGTACAAATCACTAAAGATATTGAAAGAGATGAAGCTAAAGGTGCCTTGGGTGTAAGGCGAGTTTCAATAGCTGAAACATTTTGAGAGGTACCAGCCAGAGACGTGGGTATCCCCTTTTTGGCTTTCTTGGCCCTTGATGGAGAACCAAGAGTGGGTTGAGAAGAGGGACGTTTGGAAGAAAGGAAGGTGGTGGTTGGGATAGACTTCGGGGGGTTATCCTTAATCTTGACCATCTGAGAAGGAGAAAAAGGAAATACAGGTAAAGGTGGAGAAAATGAAGAAATAGGTTGCACAATAGCATAAAGTGCAATATCTTCATTTCTCAGCTTATGATCTAGAATTCTAGATCCATGCTAGCAGATAGGGAGATTAACTTCTGTGGAATACTTGTTGCCAGAGATTTTGGCAAACACCATGGAGAGAAACATGGTGTAAGGTACTACCTACTCCCTCTAGCGCTTGTTCAGCTTCAGCATCAGGTCATCGAAGATTACAGCCGCAAAGTTGATTGGACGCTGGCGAATGACAGAAACGCCAATGTTGAGCACGACCCTGGAGGCTTGATCTTGGCCGCCAGTCTTGCCTCCCATACATTGAATGAAATGGGAAAACAAGTACTGCCACACCTCAGACATGCAGTTCTTCTCAATCTTCGACAGCGACTTGAGGAGATTGTTGGAGTCCTTCTACGTTGGCCAGGCGTAGCCAATATCATCAAGGAACACATTGATGATTTCAGTATAAGGATCACTGACGAAGGGACCCTTGGGGAAGCGAAGGGCGTGTAATAATCAGTTTTCAAAGGATAATTGATCAGGCCTTACTAGTTGCGCAACAATAAAAAGATCGGAGTTGGATTATGTTATATGAGGGTTTTGAGAATTCACCTCTATGCGTGTGTTATCTGTTCCTTTACAGTATGTCTTTTGGGAGTGTAATTTTTTATTATTATTATTATTATTTAAGGGAAGATTGATAAAGAGAGGGGGAGGTGTGGCGGCTGGAGAGCTATTCACCGCCTCCCTTTTTGTTGCTATCTTTCTATAAGTAGTAAAGGAGGTTGAATTGAGAAAGGTTTAGAAAATTGGAAATCAGTAAAACTCCTTGGGCGAAATATCAATCTCTGGATAGAAGAAACAATCATTATACGGATAAGGTGAGTGGTGTTTATATCATCATAAATATATAAATTCTATCTGTATTAGATTGAATTCTTTTTCTGTATTTTGATTAAACATGTTAAGATCGGATTCCTCTTAAACCGCTCAATGGTCACTCGGATTCATCCTAAATCGGGTAAGGGTTACCCGGATTATAGCTAAAATCGGACAAGGGTTACCCGGATTAGAGTTAAACCGCTCAAGGGTTACCCGGACTAGAGTTAAACAACTCAAGGGTTACCCGGATTAGAGCTAAACCGCTCAAGGGTCATCCGGATTTAACTGAAACCGGCCAAGAGCCATTCGGATTAATATCTAAATCGGCCAAGCGTCATTCGAACTCATCTAATTTTCGACTATGTGTTGTCCGCATTGCATATCCGGTTGATGTTGTCTGGATTACTTAACCGGATGAAGTTGACCGTATTGCATGTCCGGTCAAAGTTATCTATTCAACTTTATTCTAATTAGAGGCAATAGCAGTGTAACTGCGAGAGAGGGGCAATGGCTGTGTAACCGCGAGTGGGGCAATGGCGGTGTAATCACGGGAAAAGTAATGATGGTATAACCGTGTGAGAAGAAATGGCAGTGTAACTAAGAGAAATAATAGATGAAATGCATTTAAATATCCAAGTTTCTATAAACTTGGATATTGAAATATACATTGTTTACATGAGACTAATCCATTCACTAGACCTTTTGGTCTAACGCTCAATTGTTGGACTAATCTGTTTTGCAGGTCATCTATCATCTCAAAACAAAGGCAAAGGAAAAATTTAATGAATTGTTATTTAGATGTTTGTGTTATAACAGATAAAGTTTTTGTTAACTCATATTTCCTCATGTTTTGTACTGAAAAATATGTTTCTGATGTTAATTAAGTGCTACATAAAGTTATGTATGATTGTATTGGATCCTTGTGTTGGATGAAATTCAGGGTTGATACAGTTGGTATCAGAGCCTTAGTTTAAGGGATCTGGGTATTTCTTAATACTTATACTTAAACTAGAGGCATGGAAATTATGACAATAGGTTTCACTAGGACTATGAATATGGGAACATGTTATAAATCTATTAAGAGAATAATTGTGATAAGACTAGATTACATATGATTGATGTAATCATGAGTTATAAATAGATCCAAGGATAAATGTGTTATCACACTTTGATTTTATGAATAATCATATATGTTTATTGTAAAAGAAAAAGGAGCGTTCAAGTAATTTGAACACTGAAAAATGGCAGATAATACTAAACGATCAGGAAGGACCTCTGAAGGTTATGGAAGAGGTCGAGGAAGAGGAATTTCAAACCAAGAAGAACACTCGGAAAATATGATGACTATAGAAACACGAAGTCGAAGCAGGGGTCGAGGAAGAGGGAGAAATACTCAGCAAGAAACTCGTATGGAACAGGAATTATCGGCACAAGAAAGTTTAATGTCCGACCGTAAAAGAGGTAGAGCAAGGGGTGGACATAATGTTCCTGATCCTGGTTTTATTACTCAGAAAATGTTGGTTGCTGAATTGGGAAAATTTCAGGAAAGTTTGGTAAATTTCTTGGGACTTTGGCACAAAATAACCCAGAAATAATAAGGGATCCTGACTATCAGGAAGAAGCCGGAGCTAGTACACCGACAACATATACATCTGTGCCCCTTCATCCTCACCTCATAAAGGAGGAGATATTAAAATGTTTCTTGCTTGTAAAACTCCTAAATTCTCTGGTGAACGTGACCGTGTCAAATCCATGTGCTGGCTTAAGAAAGTTGAACTAAGTCTGCAATTCAGTAAAAGCGCAAAGGAAGATAAAGTTATGTTTGTCGTATCCCGTTTAAGGTCAAGTGCTTTATATCGGTGGGAGATTTTGTCAAGTTCAGATCCAAATAATCAGAAATCTATGATATGGGAGGAATTTGTGATAAAATTTAAGATGCAATATTGTCTGAAAACGGCTGTACGAAAGTGAGAAGATGATTTCCTCCGTCTGGAGCAGGGAAACATGTCAGTTCGTCAGTATACGGAAGTTTTCATGGAGCAATCTCGGTTTGCTGAAGCCTACATTGGATCTGAAAGCAATAAAGTAAGAAAATACATCTAGGGTTTGGAATCCAATCTCCAAAAGTATGTAATATCTAGAAATCCAACGACATTTCAAGCAACAGTTGATGCTGCCGAAATACTGGAACAGGACATCAATCGTCAACCACAAGAAAGGATTGGGGATAAAAGAAAAGGAGAAACTATAATGAATGATTTTCGTAGACCATCCTTATAGTACCATCACTGTACTTGTTCAGCATACTGAATCTCATAAACTTCTTTATCCCACCTTCAGCGCTATAAACCACACCAAACACCGGATCTTCAAAAATGATATACAACCTTCAATATCTTCAAGTTCTTGGTCTGGTCTTTTCAAATTAATGATCTTCTGATTATCTTCAAGACCCATTTGGATATCTAGAACCATCGATACTTTGACATGACTCTTCATATATCTCTTGATAGCTTCCAGAGCAATAACTTCTCCTTCTCTTCTTACAGTAAGATTTCGTAGTTCGTGATACATATGCTCCAGATCTTCTAAATAGAGATTCGAGAAGTGAGCTTCACTGAAAGTCCAGACACGTCCATCCTGTCTTGTTACTGTAAACATAGGATACCAAACTCTAAGGAGTTTATTGGCATCAATTTGTTTGATGGATACAATGCGATGTCTGGTCCGTACTTGACTAATCGGAAGGCGCTTCGCTTTGAGAAAATGCTTATACTTCAAACGATAATCTCGGGTTTATTTATGAATCCCAAGAATTTTATCTGTGCTAAGAGCTTTGCGGTGCCGAAGAAAGATGGCGAAGTAGATGTCTTCCAGGTAAGCTTCTCTAATCCGTGCTCTGTCATAACCTGGAACATTAGCTTGTATTGCAAACGGCACGTAATTCTTAGTAAATATTTATGTAATATCATTTGCCATTCTTGGAGTTTCTGAAGCACCATGATCAACTGCGGTGGAAGGTTCAGAAGGAGTTTGATGATCACCCTGGAATGGAAAGATCGGATCATTTTCATTGATGTCAGCTTCAAAGTCAAAGTACATACTAGATGACTCATAAATATTATCAATATCTTCATCAAAGTCTTGAACTCCACCCAGTTCTTTAGAGAAAGCTTCATTAAAACCAATGTTGGCAGACAAATCCAAAAGCAGCCTTGTCTCTCCTGTGGAGTCCGCCGACTTTTCAACCGTTGGCTCGATCATAGGATTTGTCTTCATGGCTATCTCCTCTTCAACTATTATTGGGCATGTAGTCCTTTCCCTTGTTCTTTTTGGAACAGGACTTTCAACATTAGCCGCTTCAGAATCTGGCTCCCTTTCAACACTTTCAACATGAACAGACGACTCAGCCAGCATCTTTCTTTTTCTCTCCCCCTCATGATGATCAGGATCATCCAGATCCTCATGCCTTCGTTTTAAGGAGGTGTCTTGAGCGCGCCACGTGTCTTCCAAGATTGATACCCTTTCGGATAGGGCATCAATAGAATTCTTCAAAGCTTGAGTTTTGGATGTAATTAGCTTGCTATCTTTTGAGAAATTAGCAGCAACTACATCTTGGAAGGCCAAAAACTCTGAGGCCCAAACAATTGGGTTTTCATCTACAAGTTGTCGAAGGAGCCCAACCAAGTCTGCATCAGTCGCATCTAGATTCTGAGAAGACATAAATTTTGCGTATAACAACAATTTAAGCTTATCTACCGATTGTTCTTGTGCCCTCGAAGGTTCAAGCACAGGCGGTGGTGAAGGCACAGACGGTTGTTCATCAACTACCACTCCTTTCCCTTCATCATTCTCTTCAGACTAAGAATTTGAGCTTCCATGTGATCCTGAACAGCCTTTAGGGCGCCGTCCAAATACTCCCTTGACACAAAGTCGGGTAACCTCATACCTGGATCACTTAAATTACCAGTTGTAACAACAGTTGAAAAAACTGTTGTGCCTACGTTCAGTGTTGGCGTGATATTAGCACGGGTAGGACTTCCAACCTATCCTAGTGGTAAGTCAATAGACTCCACTCTGGTCGCTCCGGCAAGTTCACTTAGAACTGCAATTTGAGCAACAGATGCTCTCGACTCGTGTGTACCTAAGTGTATCAGCTCTAG
Organism: Cynara cardunculus var. scolymus; assembly: GCF_001531365.2. NCBI lineage: Eukaryota > Viridiplantae > Streptophyta > Magnoliopsida > Asterales > Asteraceae > Cynara > Cynara cardunculus. The sequence continues at coordinate 4,747 of NW_020203593.1, read as the reverse complement.
ACTCGAGGTGCACAGAATGGATGTCGTAGGCTTGGGTAGAGTCCTACTATCTTCAATATCCACATTCTCCGAATGAGAAGCAGATAGATTATATGCTAAGGCCCTATGAAAAGATGAAACAACTGCTTGTTGAGAAGCAGTTGAGTGGCGGGGAGGGGTGTGCAAATCCATAGTTTGGCTAGCTATGTCTGTTTCAATACCAACATTCAACAAATGAATGTCGATAGCAGATGTGGGTGCCCGGCTAACTGTATCAGCTGGGATAAGAGTATTTTCTTCATTTTGAGCTCCACTGACACCCTCACCATCTTTTTCTCCTTCCCTTGCACTCATCCTCTCAGCATTTTCAACTTGTTCACCCTCATCTCTTTCAACTGGAATATCCTCCAGTAAATGATCGAAATCATTGTCGGTGTCATCAAATTCTTCAACATTGAAAGATAACTGCTCGGGCAAGTCTGTGGACCTTGAATATCAGGAAATATATCTTCAATTTTTTCAATAATTGCTCCCACTTGAATATTCTGTGAAGGCACACGATGAGCAGTATTATCAGCACCATCATTACCATCATCATTATCATCATCAATATTAGCATCAACCTAAGTTGCCTCATCATCAGATATAATATCTTCCGAGCTTGAAGAAGAAGCTGTGGAAGTACTGTCAGTTGAAGTATTGTGCTGATCAGAGTCTCCCCGCTCAAGATTACCCCTCTCATTTACATTTTCTCTCAGCTCACAACCCTGTTAAGGTAACCCGTGGTCCTGAATGCTCTCAGCTATATCTAGACCCTCTCCCTCAGCTAAGGCATGGGTTGATCCCGAGGTAAGTTTAACCAGTTCTGGTTGAGCTATAGGATCTATCACTCTCCTATAATCTATAACACACTTAGCACTCAGATCAGCGTAGGCAAATAACTCAGGTGGTATTTCCATTATTGAATCCAAATCTTCAACTTCACTATGTTGATGACTACGTGTCATGACGAACGTTGGCCCAACTTCATTGTCTGCCCTGGCCGGGATGTCATCATTTGCGTTCATTATGGCTTTGATGCTTAGTTCAAGAAATCTCTGAAAGGGTACAAACTTTTTTGCTTTTGATAGGAATCGTTTGGCGTTTACCAACTCGACTAGTTCATTCCAGATGATTAGCGCATGATCGTAATGGCACGTTAAAACAATGTCGTGGAAGAACTTCAAAAAAGGACTGCTGCATGTGTCAATTCCGGCAGTCTTGGATGTCAGGCACCGGTTAAGGATAGAAAACAGTAAATGCCATATTGACGGAAGAAATCTTATTTTGAACTGAGACGGATTAGTTAACTCTTTGTATCGCCCCCAAACCAAACATTGCATATAACACATATATCATACATAGAGTATATGTTTCCTCCCACATATGTCCATAATACAAAAGTCTTTAATGTGAATTACAGAACTAAAAAAATTTCCAAAAGTACATGCTTCTTATATCTAGTCTTCAAAACATGGCTAATCAAGCCTTCCTATTGCAAAACACATAGAGAAGTAATTCACATAATACTTTTTCCCTTATTCTCATTACCTGCACACATATTTTTGAAAACAAAAAATGAGGGTTAGACATGAATGTCTAGTGAGGTTCCCTTTTTATGTAATGCAGGGTGAAGATCACCAAAACATATATTTCAAATAATCCATAGGTAACAAACTCTGAATCATAATTCATTTTGGTCCATCGGGACTCTGGTTCCAAGCACCATACTTAGAATTATTTTACTAATCATGACCAGAGCCCCTCTGGTTCCTTTACCAGAGCCTCTAGTTGTACTAACCAGAGCTTCTTGTTCAAAAGTAATGATCAATCAGAGCCCTTTGGTTGAACGTGTAAGTAGACCAGAGCCCCTCTGGTCTGTCATTTGTTATAAAATACCAAGTATAAAATTTCTTTTTCTAAAAAACTGCTTAAAATATAATTTTGACACAAAGTTCTTATCAATAGATACAGAGCCTCTAGTTCACTAGTATGTTTAGTAAAAATTTGCATATTCATCAAATCCATAACAAGAACCCTCTGGTTCAATAGTGAGGACCAATTAGAGCCCTCTGGTTCCACATAAAGTGTACAATTTGTTCGAAAATACTTTATGCCAAAACCAATGACCATAGGCCACACTTCTCCCGTAACCATAACATCAATACTACTATTTCCAATAAGAACATCTCTGAATCCTCAAATCACCAAGAAGAGAGAACTCCAATCTGTTGTAATCTTACTAGATATAATAGCAAGAGTTACACCATGCATACACACACAACGACCATCCTTATTACATCCATAATTCCCCTGTTTATAGCAATAGCTATCCATCACATACAACGACCATCCTTATTTCCCCTAAAATTCATATGAACTATTTCATCCAATGACATGCTGCAGTCATTTCTGTCAGAATGAACCTCGTTCATTGTTTTAACCAAAATCTATAGACTATTTCATCCAATGACGGAACAAAGTCATATACGTCAGAGTGAACCTCGTCTAATGTTTTAACCAATCATAATCTCAAAATAGGTTTAAACCCCACAACTCATGATGTAAAAAGTAATGAAAAACAACAAGTGATGAAGAACCACAAAACCAATGAAGACATCAAGGCAGAAACGACTAAGTCTGGAATTCAACCAGAGGACCGATGGACAGTCCAAGGATGCGATGGAAAGAGCATTCTCATCGATCCTCTGGTCATCAACACTTACAAGATTTTCCAGCACTTCATCCAAGCATGCAATGAAGATTTGAAGATAAGAGTGAAATCATCATACCATGAATTATAGCTGGGATGACAAATCAACAGCTGGAATTCGAGTTTATCTTAATATTAATGTTTATCCATATGAAAGATAAACCTTATCTGTTAGATAGAAGATTTCCTAGGAAGTAGCATTAGATAGTTATCTTCTTAATAGCCGATTAGTATAAATAGGTGATCATATTTATTGTAAAAATAAGGCTTTTACGAGTTGTTTTACATTCCTAGATTTATAAAGTAAAACCTTTGAAGCTCAAGACTGTTCATAAATATTCTTATTTTTATTCTCGAGTTTTCAAAACTTTCTTCATAAAATCACTATAATTTGKTTATTCATAACTAGATTATTAGTGTTATTGAGAGATCTGGGATCAACAATTGGTATTAGAGCCTATTGATTGATTTCCCAATAAAAAACGAACATTAAAAAATCTCTCAATTTTTTATCTTCTTTCTCGTCAAAAATTACCTCTTCTTCTTTAACATTCTCAATGGCCAACTGGAATTCTGCTTACAATGTTGGTTCTCTCACAAAGCCCCCAACTCTTCAATGAGAGGAATATCCTCAATGGAAAATCAGAATGGTGAATTTTCCGGAAGGAATGGACAGGAATCTCCTGTGATCTATATAGGAGGGTCCCTACATTCCACAAACTCTAGTCCCAAGAGTACCAGGAACAAACACCACAGCTGAAATTCCAGCCTACTACATGCCCAAAGATGAAAGGAACTGTGATGAAGATGATAGAGAAAGAGTCGAAACTGACAAAAAAGCAAAAATATTGATAATCATGGCGCTACCCAACGAAATCTTCCAATCCCTCGATACATGTTCCACAGCCAAGGAACTATGGGATGAACTGGCAAGCCAACTGGAAGGAGGAGCAAAAACAAAGAAAAATTGTAGAGCACAATGCCTCAACGAATATACAAATTTTAAAGCCCTCCCTGATTAACCAATACAAAAGACTTATGATCGCTTCAACACATTGATAAATCAATGTCGTAGAAACGATATCATCAGAACAAAGGAAGAAAACAACGTTTTATTCCTAAAGAGTCTAGGCGATGAATGGACTCAACTATATATGTCCCTACAAGCAAACCAGGACCTAGATGGCTGGTCTCTTCATGACCTGTATGGAACACTTGCAGCACAAGAGAGCGACATTATGAAGAAAAAGGTATCCATCGGTGGACCCCTTGCTCTTGAAAAGGAAAAATCAGGGACTCCCGCCAAAGAACATAAGAAGAAAGGCAAGAAAGCATTGGTGGTAGAATCAGAATCTGAAGAGGAAACTTGTGAATCAGATGATGAGATTAAAGCTTTCGCCAAATCATTGGCCTTGATTACAAAACAGTTCCAAAAGAAGTTCATGAGAAAACCCTACGAGCAAAAAGAGTTCAAAAGGGAAAGGTAGCAGTCATCCTATGATAGAAAGCCATCCAAATTTCATCAAAGGGACGAAAGAAGATATGAAAGAGAAGAATGGGAAGAAAGAAGAGAAGAAAGAAGAGAGGAAATGAGAGAGGAAAGGAGAGAGGACAAGGAAGGAAAGAAAAATGACCTTCGATGCTTCAGATGCGGAAAACTTGGTCATTTTTCCAAGGAATGCAAAGCATGATTGATCAAGGATGCTGATTATTATAAGAATAAATACAAATATAATTCAAGAGAGCGAAGCTTGATGGCCGAAAAAGAAAACTGGGTGTCCGACTCTTCATCAGACGATGAAGATAAAGCGCTCATCTGTAACACCCCCGTCCCGCGTGGTCAAAGACGGGAGATGCCACGATTGGGATAAAAAAACAACACGCTATATAAAACAGAGCGGCTAATTAAAATTTATCCAAAAATAATTACATAACCACAAACGGAGATAACGTGTCTCAAAATACAGTCCCAAAATACCAGCATGTCTACATTAGTCATCAAAAGTTTAACAAAAA
>NW_020203592.1:12981-18116 GCF_001531365.2 Cynara cardunculus var. scolymus | reverse complement strand
TGGTCTTCTGTGACAGATCATCTTCTGTCAACCCTTGTAGTATTACTTTTTCCATACTTTTACATTTAAAGAAATGAGAGCTAACAAGATGGTATCTTAATACTTTACAGCTGGGGATAACGTTGAATCCATTCAACCGGCCAATCATTACCAAACCGTTGCATTAGATCATATACCGTAGAGTTATTATGAAAGTCATGACCATTTATGAATCTGTAAGACAACAAGTGAATCAGGGGACAAAAATCACTCCACGTGTCTTCCCAACCACATTAGAAATGAAAAAACGTCTGCAATGAGGTCTTAACTCTAAAAGGTTCCGGACAAGCCACGATCATTCATTCCGTTTCTTGATGATCCAAAAATTTCTTCCCCGAATACAATGAGAATGAATCCAAGAGACCGACATGGTATTTCTTCTAGAAAGAATATCCCAAATATGTTTAAAAAGCAAACACTGATTCCAAAGTGCTAGTCTTTTCATACCAAGTCCACCATTTTTTATAGGTAAGCAAACCCTATCCCAAGATACTCGACATTTTCCCAGCTCACCCTCCGTTTTATTCCATAAAAAATTACGGAACAACTGTTCAATTTCATGGATTGTGGCCGCCGGTACTAGAAATATCGACATCCAAAATGTTTGCATAGAGTGAAGAACAGAGATGATGAGCTGTCGTCTACCCCCATAAGAAAGAAATTTGTTTTTCCAGTTCAACAAGCGAGATTTAAGCTTAATCACAAGAGGGTTGAAGTCACGTACCTTCAATCTAACTGGAGAGAGAGGAACTCCAAGGTAGCGAAAAGGAAAAACCCCCGGACGAAAAGGAAGGCAGTTGTGAATGATATTTTGAACATCTAACCCCACATTCCCGAAAAACACTTCACTTTTTTCAAGACTCGGTGACAAACCCGAACGTTCCTCAAACAATTGGAGGGCTCGTTTTATCACTTCAACTGATGTAGCATCCCCCTGAGAAAAGATAAAAAGATCATCCGCAAAACGTAAATGGGTCAACTCGATATCAGCACATCCTTGATGGTACGCAAAATTCACCTCTTCCTCAATACATTTTCTTAAAATCATCGACAATCCTTCCATAACCACCGTGAACAAGTAAGAAGATAAATGATCCCCTTGTCAAAGTCCCCGCTTTCCATGAAAGAAACCCTCCGGCTGTCCATTAACACATATAGAAAATGTTGGCGATGAGATTAGAGACTTAATCCAATTAAGCATAACTGGATGAAATCTCATTCCCTTTAGCATCCCAAGAAGATATTGCCAGTCAACTGTATCATAAGCTTTCCGTATATCAATCTTAAATGCACACTTTGGCGCCCCCCTGGAGTTTCTGGTAACCTGCTACAAGCTCATGCGCCATTAGAATATTATCAGTTATCTGTCGKCCAGGAATGAACGCAGATTGAGCCTTGCTAATAAGAACATCCAATGAGCCTTTCATCCTGTCAGCAATAATTTTACTGATACATTTAAGCAACACATTACAACAGGCGATGGGTCGATAATCAATTACACAAGAAGCATTAGGAACCTTCAGAACGAAGCAAAGCAAAGTATGATTCAACTGGTACTCTAAATTTCCTGAGTAGAAGAAATTATATACCGCAATAAGAACATCCCTACCAACCACACTCCAAGCCGCCTTAAAGAACTTTGACGAGAACCCATCAGGACTCGGAGCCTTGTCATTCCCAATATCAAAAAGAGCATTCTGTATTTCCATATCCGTAAAAGGTCTGATTAAATGCAGAGAGTCCGATAACGATAAAGAGTGAGCAAAAGAACAATCCGCCATAGAAGGATGAACCAACGTATTAGAAGCACCCATAATACCTTCGAAATGATTAACAAATGCTTTTGGAACATYGTGATGTTCAAAAACAGTACCAAAAGAATCCGTAATAGTAGCAATATGGCTCCTATTACGCTTCTCTCTCATGGCATGAAAGAAGAACTTAGAGTTACCATCCCCTTCATTTAACCAAGAAATCTTTGCTWTWTGWCGAACCATTTCCAATTGATCATTCCTGGCTTTTTGATATGCTAACAAGAGRTGAGCAATGTCYTCTTTCAGCATATCATTAAACGGATCTAGATCACAAGCCAATTGAGCAACATCTAGTTCCGTCTTTAAAGAAGCCACCTTCTTATCCAGACTTCCATATGAATTTCTAAGCCGACGGCAAACCCCTTTCATCTCTTGCATTTTTCGGAGCACTTTCTTCATATAAGACCCTTTCTGAGGTTTTATCCACACACCCTCCACGGATTTAAGGAAATCCACATGAGAAGTCACGAAATTATCAAATTTGAAACCACATTGTCTAACTCGTCTCCCTACTTTGAATGAAAGAATGCCCGGAGAATGATCAGAGATCCCCCTTGGTTCAAAGAAAACAGAGGCGTCCCCAAATCTGTCAATGAACACTGAGTTTCCCAAAATACGATCTAATTTACGCAATATACCTTCTCCCCCAGAAGGTTTCTGCGTCCAAGTATATTGGCACCCCTGGTACGTGATATCAAAAAGCTCTACCTCTTCCAGACAAAGATGAAACTCCTCCATATCCGAGTTATGTCTAGAAGATCCACCCAACCCATCATGGGGGAAAAGCATTGAATTAAAATCACCCATCACAATCCAAGCTTTCCTATGAGTAAAAGCATTGAATTTTCCAATATCCCGCCAAAGATCCCTCCTTTCCACTCCCGTGTTACATCCATAAACAAATGTAATAAATATGGGCTCAGGATGACCAATAATCCGAATTTCACAATGTACATATTGAAAATGCTGCTCAATCAATATCAAGGACAAAACAGACGGGTCCCATGCAATAATAAGACGAGTTCCTTGATCACACATTAAACCATTTGTGATCCAACTCCATCTACCAAACACTCTACCACATACATCTCCCAGATGACTTGGTAAAACTTTAGACTCAATGATGCAACATAAAGAAAGACTCTTTACATGAATAAGATCACGTACCTCTTTTTGCTTTATTAGGGCATTTAGACCCCTAATAATCCAAGAAGCAAACTTTATCATTGGGAATCTGAAGTGAATATCTCCCCCCCTACTTCTTTCCACAGTATGCCCCTCAGTATCAATTATCTCCATATCATCATCATCACTAGAGTCGTCAGAAACTAATGAGGAAAACCGATTACTAGTAGACGTGGAGTTTACAACACCACGTCTCGGCTGAAATGCATGAACCACCACTTTTACAAGTTCCGGACCCCCCTTTGATGGGAGTGTTACATTCGAATGATCTTCTCTTCCTCTTGGCGTTCTCCCAGCATCCACAGTACAATATTGACTCTCCACATGTCCCACACTTTCCCCAACTAATACTGCCGAAGCAGCAGTCTTGACAACATCTTTATCCTTTTGAGCCATGACCGAGAAAGGCGGTACCTCATTAACCTGCTTTATGGTACCAACACTAACTAACGTATCAGGAGTCATAGAAACTTCACCTGAAGTAGCTGCCTGAGCGCCAGTACTAGGTCCAGAAGTAGTCTTCGGCCTCCAATGTTTTCTTCTAGGTTCTTTAAAACCATCATTACTTGATGACATTAAATTCTCCTTTTGCTTTCTTATATCCCCTTTCATGCAAGAAGACGTACGATGTCCAAAAACTTTGCACTTAGAACATTGGGATGGCACCCAATCATACTCCAAAACCACCTTTATCATATCTTCGCCACTACCCGAAAGCCTCGGTATTACCACTTCGATTTGCCGCAGTATCTCACCCACGGCCCAAACATCCACCAAAACTTTAGCAAAATTTGTTCTTCCCCAAGTTTTATCACATGTACTAGCTGTACAAGCATCCAAATGCAAAGGAACTCCAACTGCACTTGCAATACGGCTAATACCCTCTCTATTGAACGCAACAAGAGGAATGTTATAAAATTTAATCCATAAAGGATATGAGGAATGCTCAGGTTTATGAAGWCCCTTTGAAGGGTCCCATGTTGAGACAAAAAGTGGCATCCCTCTAATCATGAGGGGTGACGATTCAACAACCTGATTACAACCACCATCATCATTAAACCGAAAGAAGAAATAACCAAGTTCATTTACCATAGCGTCTATGAAACCAAACTTTCCCCATGCATTTTGAACCGCACGAAGGACAATGGGAAATCGAGGTCCCAAAAAATACACGTAAAGAATCGACTGGAAAGATTTAGCCATACCTCTCATAGCTTCCAACGGAAAAAGAATCCGAGGTTTCACACTCTTTTCGACCGGAAAATAAGTCAGGCAGCAAATGACTTTTGAGTTTACGGGCGTGGTTCACCCTTAACTGCAGGAGAAAGGCGTTCCCACACCGAACCCTTTTATTAATTCCAACATTATCCCCAATCGCCGTCAAGACCGCCTCCTTTACACCCCCATGCAAAGGAGTTCCATGAAAAGCACAAGAAACCGTCTCACCTAGGATTACATCGGCAAAATCCTGTGATGAGGGTTCTTCGAATATCACATCCGCAAAATCAACCATCTTCACCTCGCCGCAGGCAAAACCTAGCTCCCTTGATCCCGTACACCCTTGAACCGATCAACCAAAACTGTTTTCAAAACAGCAGCTCCAAACCACGATAAAGCCCCAACAGCAGCAAGAAGAAAACAGCAGCGAATAATAAACCAACAACAAATGATAAACCCAGAACCAACAAACAGCAGCAAATATGGAATAGCAACTGATGATTACCCAGCAAATAGAACAACATGCGTAGTACAGACAACCGAACACCAAAAACTGGAATTAAACAGTAACATAACAGCCAGCACCAAAGCAAACCAGATATGAACTGCCGTTAAAACTCAGCCGGCAGAAAGGAAAAAGACGCAACAGAGAGCATAAAATCATAAACCAAAAAACCAGCAGGTAACAACAGGAAGCAGCGCAGCAAAAAACAGACACATAATCTATACTATCTATACTATATTATAAAACATTTGACAAAAACTCTTAAAATAATTTTTTATGCACGAAGTATTGTTTATTGATGCATATTACTTAAAATTTAATATTACAAGTAAATTATGCATAAGTACAACTTGTTAAAGCTCCATAGTAGAATT
>NW_020203592.1:9404-11236 GCF_001531365.2 Cynara cardunculus var. scolymus | reverse complement strand
TTACATTTTTTCATTTAATACATATATATTTGTTTTCAAACATGTAATTAAATCAAATATATGAAAATGTTGCTATTAAAAAAATCAAACATGATCATAGATCCTGTAAATATTTGATAACTATTATTATTAGAGATAAACTTGAAGTTTTAGTCTTAGGTAAAAAAAGAAAAATGATACATTTTTTTAAAACCGACTTGAACTATAAAGTGTTTTTTTTTTTTTTTGATTAACATGGATATTTAATTCGCTATGCGAGCCGACTAATCTCAGGGCAAACACCTGCTTTGCAGATAGTCCGGAGTCAACACATTTGAACCTCCGTGGCCACAAGGGATTTTTATTCCTCTTTGCTGGATTTGAACCTGATATCTTCTGGTACTTTTGAACTTTGGAGCCAAGCTCAAACCAATCAGAAGCCACCCTTGTGGTTAAAGTGTTATTTTTTTTTTGTATTAATATAGATGGATTTACATGAAAATATCGAATAAATTCCAAATACTTATAAAAATATTTAATATTTTATTTATTTCAAAGGTATTGAAAAAACTTTTCTAATGATGTAAATATAAAATTAAATACATATTTTTAATGTATTTTTAGTTAAAATATTATTAATTACTTTAATATGATGTAATTTTAAAAGGGTAGAGAAGTAAAAGAGAATAAATAAATTTAAAAAAATATAAAATGTAAATTTGAACTTAAAATTAAAACACCCAAACAAAACCTTTTGATGAACCAAATGAATTAAAATAAAAACCTTTGTTAAATCACAGGACTAAAATCACTAAAGAAACAAAAATTTTGGATAGAGAAAATGTATGGATGAGAGTGTACAACGTTAACCACAGTTATAATTATATATGTTAATTATTAAAATAAAAATTATGTATAAATATTTTATTGGTGGGACAGGTTTGAAATAGACAAAAAGGAGACCAACTATTTTTTTCAAATTCAAACCCTCGTTGTTGTATTTAGACATTGATTAAACGTATCATTCGATTCAAATAGGGTTTTAATCAAAAAGGTTTTACGATTTATCTATACTATATTATAAAACATTTGATAAAAACTTTTAAAAATTATCTTTTATAAATTTACATAAATATATCAGATAAATTGTAAGCAATTTTAAAAATATTTAATATTTTACTCACAAAAAATTTCTAATAATGTAATATTTTCATATGTGTTTAATATTTTGCGTATGTTTAATGATTTTTTAGTTAAAATGTTATTAATTAATTTAATATAATGAAATTTTAAAAAGGTAGAAAAGTAAAAAGAAAATGTTATAAGAATATAAATTGTAAATTTAAAATTAAAACTGAAACACAAATAATTGAATAAATCCCATTGATGAATCAAAGGGATTAAAATAAAAACCTTCGATAAATCCCCCAACTAAAATCACACTTTTTAACCAAAGATAAAAAAAATTGGATTTTTATGGAAAGAGATGGAAGAAGAGTGTAACTTAACCATCATTAAAATTGATCAAAAAATTAGATTTCTTACGTTTTTTACGGTATCTTTTTTTCTTGCACGTTCCTTCGCCTATAGGGCTCATAACTATATATTTGAAAACTACAGAATATGTTTGATCACTTATATTATTAATTAACTAGAAGCGTACTCGTGCAATGCAGCGAGAGATTTTAATATTTTATTTTATTTTTTATTTCAGTCGATTTTATAATATGTCTTTATGTGATTTTGAGAAAACGATGATATTTTAATATTTGAATAAAATATATGTTTGAAAATATCATAAAAATTTGACAAAAATATATCGATATTAGTATCAAATTAACTATTTGAAATTC
>NW_020203592.1:6447-7804 GCF_001531365.2 Cynara cardunculus var. scolymus | reverse complement strand
TCAGATATGGGATGAATTCGGATAGGGATGAACGAGTTTAAGAGTTTTTAAGAGTTTTAAGAGTTTTTAAGAGTTTTAACCAAATGCTTTATAAGATAGTATAGATAATATAATTATCGTTATTTGTTAAAATCCAATTAATACTTTAAGAAATTCCATACTTATCATTTTATCTCTCTCCACTTCTTTCTCCTATTTTCGTATTAACATAGACAAAATTAATATTTGGGAGTAAGAAGAATGTTCTTGAGGGTTCTCATCTTAATATTTGGGTGCCTAACTTGAAGAACTCAAGTCTTAACCAAATGAGGCTTTAAGATTTGGTGTAAAAACTTAGATTTAACATAAATATAACAAGATGAGTTCTAGTTGGTTTGCAAAACTATATAATATATCAAAATATCTCTATTTTGTGGTTTGCACACATTTTTATGAGTTCGGTTCATGTTTGATGAAACCTATGATTATCGTATTCTAGACACATTTGGTCTATACAATCCCTAAAAAGTGTTAATGAGAATTTGTTAGGTGTTCTGAGACGTCAAATGTTATTTATTTCTTCAAAATAGATTTATTGGATATTTGGATGATTTGATAGAAAGTGTTATAACTCTTGATAAATGTATATTTAGTTAAAAATGATTTCCTTTGGGATTATTGTAAATGAAAGCTTTTATCAACTTGGTTTTGGGTTTAATATGTTTTGGGGACTTTACCCAACTTATGAACTTTGGATAGTAGCATATATAGCCTTTTTGGTTATAAATGTATAAATATTTGATAAATACCTCTGTTGGATTTTTGAGGATTTTGGGAATGGAAACCTTTCAGTTTTGGGTCTTTGGATATCAAACTTGGATGAAGGATTAGTTACGTACCTATTCATGTTATAGGTGTCATTTGATTAGAACTGTTGAAAATATGCCTTTTCGGCCTAAGTGATTTATCCTTGGTTTTATTTAAAGTAGTCAAGAGTTTTACGAGGCATCTGGCTTGATTTTAACTCAAATTAGTTTTTTGGACACTTGTCTGTGAGTCCCCTAACAATGATCAATCTTCATGTAAACTTTCATAATTATGGCAGATCTGGTAGATATGAACATTAAGATCTTGAGAGACATAGAGAGAAAAAGTCAATCTTTAAAACTTGGTCAACCTTCTATATGTAATCAGATTTTACAAAATGAGCTCCTTCCATACAATTACAAGACTTTACCCTTTATATAGGGTCAAACATTAAAGTCCTAGTCAAAGTCAAACTTTACAGAAAAGTCAAACACGATGACTTTTACAATTATAGACAATATTTAACTTTCAAGACGAATACAATTTAATACTGATTTTCAGTCCTAACATT
>NW_020203592.1:0-5157 GCF_001531365.2 Cynara cardunculus var. scolymus | reverse complement strand
TAAGCTCACTCAGATATGGTTGTCCTCTTGGGTAGGTCTGTCGGTTTTGACATTCCATAGAGGTATTTCTGATAAGCACTTAGTCCCTCCTAAAATAGTATGCTCAGTTGATCACAATGGTTGATCAAAATATTATTTCTTTAAAGCACAATGATCAGATAAACAATTGATCAAGAAATTTGGCTTTAAGCACAATTAACGAAAGAATGATGCGACAACGATCCGATTATTCGATATGCGAGAGAAATGAATGAAGATCTGTAAGAACAAGTTTACAGATTCTTATAAAAAAATGAATGAAAGTATATCAGTCAAAGAAAAAAATATCAGACAAACAATATTTGAATACAAACGAGTGTATTATCACCGAAAAAGATTTTCGTATAAGAGACGTGATAATAACAGTTTGAAGAATAGCTGAAACAGGTATTGGAGTTATGTACGACGAGAAATCACACAAGTAAATCTCAGGAAATACCTGTTCAGAGAATGTACTCGTTTCCCAAAAAAAATATTTTCCGAAAAAACATTTATTAAACTTTCTAGAAACTCCCCTTAGAAAGTAGATTATTGTAATGATTCAGTTAAGCTCAAAAAAAAAAAATTTRAAGAAAACATTTTAAGTACGGGTTCTAAACTGTGTGTTTAGAAATCACACTCGGTAAAGCACGGGTCCTGAACTGAAATGTTCAGAAGCCTCATTTGGAATAATTTACAACTCTCCCTGCATTGGTGTATCACTGAAATGATATTCTGATCAGCACAAAATTGACACGCCTGCAAAACCAGATTAAGTAGATTTTGGTACCCAAACGAACTTGGGTCCTATTTTGTTAGTATCAGGTTGGGGTATGTTGAAATTTCCAAACCATTTATTTCTATAAGATATTTTCTTTTTAGCACTATTAACATGATGATTATATACATAATATGATCCATGCCAGTTATTATAATCATACCTGTTCTTACCTTTCCAATTGTTCTGATAGCTGTTATCTCCATGCCACCTGTTGAACCTTTTGTTATTGACAAAATTATTGGTTCTGCATGTTGAGCACATAATTCTTCTCTTGCTAAGATTGATCAGATCATTAGTGGATCTCACAATGCAAGRAAGAACAGAGTTAGTAACAACATGTGTATGAGATGAAAACAACATGTGTATGAGATGAAACAGAATCAGCTTTATTAACCCAAATGCTTTTTACCTTTTGAATGATAATTGGGTGATCCAATGACATACCCTTGATAATACTGATTAGAAGAACGAGAATAGTTCTTAGAAACAGTAGATTTAGGGCTACTTGAATAACTGTTCGATTTGGAACAGTCATAAAAGCTGGTTTTACACTTAGAAGGAGAACCAGTTGAACTTTGAGCACACAAAAAGTATTTGACTTTTTGTAAAAGCTGGTCTCTTTCAGAAGTAACTAAATCAAATTTAATTTTAAGTTCAGTTCTCATCTTCATCTCAGTTTCAAGGTTTGTCTTTAGATCAGACAATTTGCTTGTAGTGTCCAGGAGTTTACCTTCTAACTCGTTATGTAGCATTTCAAAATTTTTCTTCTGATTTATTAACTCTCGTTTCTCTTCATCTGAACTATTCTTTTCATTCTCCGAAGCGATGTCGAGCCACTTTTTTTTAGTAAGCTCTTTGGCAATTGCAGCATTTTTCTTGACAGTGTTTTTCTTTTCAAGAACAAACACTCTCTTCTCTTCATCTAATTCTTTCTTCTTCTGAACAATGCTGTCAGACAATTCCAAATTCTTTCTTTGGCATTCTTCTTCATACTCTTTCTTCTCTTTATCAAACTTGGATCGTTCCAAGATGATAACTTGTTCAAAACCTGATATTTGTTTTGAAAGCAAAGTGACATTCAACTGTAATGTTTTTATCTTGCTTTCAAACACTTTCCTTTTAGCATCAAATCCCTTTTCAGTTTCTAAAACCTTTTCTTTCTAGAAATCCAGTAACTTTCTTACATCAAACAATTCACTTTCAGATTTATGCATTATAGTTGTTAAGTCCTCAATTTGTTTGTTTAACCTAACTGTCTTTTCTGGATTAGCACAAGTTTTCATCAGATCACTTAGCTTTTCTTGCAAAACTCTCTTTTCTTCTTTCTCTCTTTCATTATAGTTAGTCAGACGAATTCTCCATGATATATTCTTGTTAAGCTCAGAATTTAGTTTATCGTACTTCTCTTTAAGCTCTCTGTAATCTCTCTCGTACAAAGCTGCCATTTCAGAAAAAATAAGATTGATCAGATATAGGATCTATGCAGTTTAAGAAAAATAATTAAAGAAATGTATTCTAAAAGTATTATACAATGACCCTAAAAAGAATTCAAACTTCACACAATTCTCAAACAAATGAAAATTTCACAAACAAAATTTCAATACTCAACCAAATATAACAATCTTGACACTTTGATTTAATCTTGACAACTTAATATGAACACCATGCACATAAAATAATAAAAGCTGGGCAAGATTAGTATGCAAGAATATCAACCTATGTACTTAAATTGCACACAACATGGTCTAAGTTCGGCCAAGACAAGTTTTAAAACGCTCACTACACTTACTACCTAACTTGCTCACCTTTCAATATAAATCGATCACCTCAAGCTCTTAATCTGGTCAAAGTAACCTTTAAATTGCTCAAGCTATGTATCTAAATCGCTCAAACAGTCCAACTAAGTTGCTTACCTCAGCTCACCTAATTGTCCGAATTCACTCAAGGAGTGATTCTTAGGTTGACCAAATTCGCTTAAGGAGTGATTGTTAGGTTGTCCGAATTCACTCAAGGGGTGGGATAGGCTAAGTATAAACCGCTCACAATGACAACCAAGTCCGCTCAACACTGCATGAAAAATGCTTACTAGATTAAATCGCTCAAAATGGTGTCCGTATACGGTCACTACACCCTTCCCTTATGTCCGAATTCGATCAAACCTATCTTCTCTAGTGTCCGAATTCGCTTAAACTAAAAGATAAATCGCTCACCTTGTGACCGAATACGCTCAAGACTATACTCAAGGGGTGTCCGGGATTGATCAAATCGCTCAACCACTTAGATTCCTGATGACTAAATCCGTTCAAAACTAAGATGATAAACCGCTTACTAGTCTACCGAATACGATCAAGTTCGCTTACTTTATGTCCGAATTCGGTCAAAACATCAAAAAAAGATGCTAAAATGCTCAAATGTTCAAGATCGCTCACAAGTCCACTCAAGACAGAACCTTAAATCCGCTGAATACTAAGCCTAAATCGCTTATCATGAGATCTAAACCGTTCACAGCAAAATGAAACCCGCTCATTGCATGAATGCCACCAAGTATAAATCACTTAGTTAGTGTCTGAATCTGGTTAAAACCTCGCTCAAGTTTAACACTATTAATGACCGAATACGGTCATTCCTCACTCAAGGAATGTTAGAATTCTCTTAAACCGCTCAAATACTTAGTCTAAACAAGCTTATATCCAGCCAAACTTCCGATCAAAGCACTTACTGCAACCTATAATCCACTCAACTAACAAGATTCAATCGTAAACAACAATCAAGATTAGATCAAAATAGCCCACAAACACAAACATTACAAAAATTCATACAAACTTTAAAACAAACTTTACCTTTTTGATGAGTTTTCACATGAACACGAAGAACATCAAAAATTTATAAACTCTTCAAATCTCAAATATCGATGATCAAAATTCAAAATAAAAAACATAACAATGAATCATTATGTGAAACGTACACAACGATCATCATTTTAACAATCAAATGTCCAAGAATGAAAGATGTAAGAAAAGTTTATGAAGAACAATTAAGAACATTCATGAATTTCCAGAAATTTTGAGCAATTCTTGATGATTTATTCAAACAAATTTCCTGCAAATCTGCTCTGATACCAATTGTGAGTCCCCTAACAATGATCAATCTTCATGTAAACTTTCATAATCATGGCAGATCTGGTAGATATGAACATTAAGATCTTGATAGAGATAGAGAGAAAAAGTCAATCTTTAAAACTTGGTCAAACCTTCTATATGTAATCAGATTTTACAAAATGAGCTCCTTCCATACAATTACAAGACTTTACCTTTTATATAGGGTCAAACATTAAAGTCCTAGTCAAAGTCAAACTTTACAGAAAAGTCAAACACGATGACTTTTACAATTATAGACAATATTTAACTTTCAAGACGAATACAATTTAATACTGATTTTCAGTCCTAACATTGTCCAGTTACAATGGCTCAATATGGAGTCTTAGATGCATAATGTATATATGCCATATTTGTTGGATATTACTACTTTGGTTGCGTTTGTCATTCAATTTGGGGTCATTTAAGTTTTGACTGTAATCCATTGGATCCATAGACATATGAGTCAGTCACATTGATATTTGAGGAGTTTTGATGTCCTCGTTTTGAGATCAAATTCCATGTAGGCATCAGGTAGTCGGTATTGCAGAGTATGGTTGGACTCTGAGACTGTGGGTATTGCAGAGGGAACCCGTGCGGGTTGGACTCCGGGACCCTAGGTATCACGGTGATGAACTCGTATGGAGTTAGGCATCAAGACCTATATATAGAGGTTGTTGCCTAGTAGAGCTAACACTAAACCATCATGGTATTTTGGGGATGAATTCGTAAGGAGTCGGGCCCCAGGACCATTTGCTTGAAGTGTGACTCTATAGTACATAAGTAGGAGTGAGGTTGGGGTATAGCAGAAATGAACTCGTATGGGTCAAGCTCCGGGGCCTTAGGTATTGCAGGAAAACTCGAGAGGGGTTAGACACCGGGACTGTGATCTTAGGACGCTACTCTATAACATCGAATCATGTATTACTTTGTGTTACGCCAAAATAGACGGAATATGGTCGTCCCAGTCACCGAAAGGTGTTGCTTGGGTAATTAGTTTATCCGTGCTTTCGGTGATCTTGGAGAATGTAGTAATATCGTATTTTAAATGTTTTGTGAGTTAAATCTTGTTCACTTACTGTTGGTCCCAAAAGGGTCTACAAGAATACTAAACAGTTTGTAGAAGGGGGGGGGATGAATACAAACACAATTTTCATATTTAAAATATATATTGATAAAGAAGATCAATACAGATTTTACAAGATTGTTTGCGGAAAGATAAGT
>NW_020203591.1:17108-19706 GCF_001531365.2 Cynara cardunculus var. scolymus | reverse complement strand
GTCATAAAGTTCGAGAAGGACCATCTATGTTATGCTTGCGAAATGGGAAAGCTCAAAAGAGCATCCCACAAAACATAGACTATGAGTCTTGCGTTAGACCTCTGCATATGCTTCATGTGGACCTCTGTGGTCCACTCTCTGTGTAGAGTCTATCTGGCAAAAAGTATATCCTTGTACTTATTGATGAATTTTCATGATGTACTTGGATTGAGTTTGTAATGCAAAGGTCAGATGTCCCAGAGCTGCTGATTAAGCTAATGACAAAAATTCAAGTTCTTCTACAGAGCAAAATCCAAAAGCTGAGAAGTGGTAATGGAACTGAGTTCAAGAACACAAAAATCAATGCGTACCTAGACAAGGAGGGCATATCTCAAAACTTCTCTGCGCCAAGAACACCACAACAAAATGGTATTGTAGAAAGAAAGAATCGCACATTAGTTGAGGCTGCAAGAACAATKCTAGCAGACTCTGGTCTTCCAACCCACTTTTGGGCAGAAGCCATTTCAATTTCTTGCTTCATCCAAAACAGAGCAAAGGTGGTAAAGAGGCACATGAACATGCCTTATGAACTAATTAACCAAAGAAATCCTAACGTTAAATTTTTACACATCTTTGGTTGCAGATGCTTCATCTTGAATGATCGTGATCAGCTTGGCAAGCATGATAAGAAGGTCGATGAAGGCAAGTTTCTTGGCCATTCTACACAAGCCAAGGCCTACAGCGTCTTCAACCAACGAACCAAGACTCTCATAGAAAGCATCAACGTCTCATTCGACGATAAAGAGCATGTGACTTTAGAGTACCTTAGCTCTGGACTCAAACTTAACAAGACGACTTCCAATTCTCAAATGAAGTCAAGGGAATTGGAACTCAGGCTCTTATTTGAAGACTTCTTTGGTGATGAAGACATCTCTATACGTACACCCAGAGATGACCCTGCACGTGSTAGTGAAGAACCASAAACTAGAAGTTCATCTATCTCTGGTCCTTCGCACACCTCTAGTTCCTCTGGTGATCATATCAATCCACAGCCAGAGCCTACTAGCTCTGGATCAGAGCCTAGTCCTGTAGAGACAGAGCATAACATCTCTGTCTCTGAACCTGGTTCCTCTATACCATCATCCGAGGGGGAGCAAGCAGAACCTTCTCCACCATCTATGAGCTAAATGCCAAACATAATTATGGAACGTGATCCAATGTCCCCAACCTCTGTACCCGTCCCAATGATAAGATGGACAAAAGATCATCCTATTCACCAGATAATTGGTGAACCTTCAAGTGGTGTGAAGACAAGAGCTGCCATGGCAAATGAATGTTTATTCGTAAACTTTCTAAGCATGGTAGAGCATAAGAAAGTACATGAAGCCCTACAAGACCCAAGTTGGGTTGATGCCATGCAAGAAGAGCTCCAACAATTCGAAAGAAAAACAAGGTATGGACTCTTGTTCCCTTACCTAGGGATAAAATTGCTATTGGTTGTAAATGGGTTTTCTGGAATAAGAAGGATGAGGATGGCATCGTTGTAAGGAATAAAGCCAGAATTGTAGCAAAAGGCTATTGCTCAATTATTTGAAGATCTGTTGCTCCAGAACCTCAATCTTGCACCAAGTGGACAAAAGACCATCCTCATCACCAGATTATTGGTGATCCATCATCCGGTGTCAAGACGAGATCTGCTACTACCATTGAATGCCTCTTTGCGAATTTTCTAAGCATGATCGAACCGAAGAAAATTTCTAAAGCCCTCCAAGACCCAAACTGGATAGACACCATGCAAGAGGAACTACTCTAGTTTGAGCGGAACAAAGTTTGGTCCCTCATGCCTCTACACAAAGAGAAAACGACTATTGGGACCAAATGGGTTTTTAGAAACAAGAAGGATGAAGATGTCATTGTTATCCGGAACAAAGCCAGGGTAGTTGTCAAGGGCTACTGCCAAGAAGAAGCGATAGACTACAATGAAACATTTGCTTTCGTTGCTAGGCTTGAAGCTATCAGAATATTCCTCGCCTATGCAGCGCACAAAGGTTTCAAGGTCTATCGGATGGACGTCAAGTCTGCCTTTCTCAATGGCAAACTCCGAGAGGAAGTCTATGTGCAGCAGTCCTCTGAGTTCGAAAACCCTAAACATCCAGACTATGTATATTTTCTGGACAAAGATCTTTATGGGCTTAATCAAGCACCCAGGGCCTGGTATGAAACCCTCTCTACCTTTCTCATAGCCAATGGATTCGAAAAAGGTACCATCAACACAACCCTCTTTCTTAAAAAGCATAAAGGTGATATTTTACTTGTCCAAATATATGTAGACGTCATCATATTTGGTTCAATTAACTCCAAATTTTGTGAAAAATTCTCAGAACTGTTGGAAAAGCAAATTTGAGATGTGTATGATGGGAGAACTAAGTTTCTTCCTTAGTTTTCAAATAAAACAAACTTTAGAAGGAATTTTCATGAATCAGTCAAAATATGTTACTAACCTTCTAAAGAAATATAACTTTCAAATTCATCATCGATGAGAACTCCAATGGCTACAGGAGCCAAGTTGTTTTCTGATCCATCAGGTAAAGCTGTAGATGTAACAACCTACAGAGGCAT
>NW_020203591.1:8299-15448 GCF_001531365.2 Cynara cardunculus var. scolymus | reverse complement strand
GGTTCCATGAAAAATTCATTTTTTCCCAAAAACCAATCTTTAATTGCAAACTTCTTTAAAATTATACAAAATTGCAGCTTTTGTGCCTAAAAACTATACAACATGGGTTTTTAAAAGATCAAAAGTTTGTAATTAGTATTTATCTTCCAATTAGATGGAATTTTAAATTAAATATTCTTTTGGAAATATTTTCTTGAGAGTTATCCTTTTTGGGGTAATAATTATTTTTAATAATTATCCCTAATATCCCAAATGTCACCTTTCCCACACGCCTGACACCATAACAGCATGTTCCCTAGAAACCCTTCCATATTACCCTCCTATCAACCCCAGTATGACACGTGCCCCCACCCCACCTGCACCATTATGATTGTGAGTTGTCTTTACGGCTCACGATCACAATCCTTTCACCTTTTACCCAAACGTCAGCCACCATAATCACTCATCCCCATTATTTTAATATTATTTGAAAACCAACGACCCCTCTCCCTCCCACTATATAAACCCATCTTCCCACCAAATTCCATTTTACGCCTTCAAAATGCTCTCAAGAACAAACGAACATGCAACTTACGAACCTACAACAATGGTGTCCTCCGCTTCCCATGATCCAAACAACCACGAAAGCCAGGTCCAGTAGATTGGCGCAGACAATCAAGCCATTGTCTTYCTCCCCATCAAGCCCAACAATCACAGTATTGACCTTTGTCYTCAACTTTTTGAGGATAGGTTCGCCATTCTTWTCGAGTTCTTTYGGAACTGCATTCTTCAATCGGCCCTTATTCTCTCCGACAACGAGGTTCCAGTCAAATACGTTCAACAATACTGGAATATATRTGAATTCTACTCGGAAAACCGCGGCATTATGGGCGACATTAAYGTCCCTAATGACATGGTTTGTTCGATCAAAATATCCCAAGCGAAGATCTCCAAGGTGCTCTTTATCCCTACCAGACAACAACTTGGGATTACACGTTACAAGGACCCGCCAATAAGTCATGACATTCTATGCTTCATTCACATGTTGGGCTACAACCGAGAGCTCTGGAACGCCTCGGACTTCAAACGACAATACCTTCTACCCATGTGGAACGTATTTTTCAGCGTTCTGAACCACGCTCTCACTTGCAAACTCGGGAGCATGGACCAATGCAACATAAACATCATGGATTATGTATGGTCAGTTCTTTAATATGCCTCTAGATTACGCCATTCTGATCTGCAACGAAATCYAYGCCGACGTGGTGAAGAAGAACAAGTTGATGACCGCATGGAAGCCTGTCACTTCTGGGTCTTTCCTCGCTTCGTCGCTCTTTTCATCAAGGATGCAATGAAAGTGCACAACCTGCCATGCGATGCACCATTCACCCCTCAATTTGTTATGAATTGTCATCGCCCTACTATCTCCAAAGATGGAGATCCTGTGTAGAAGCCTTTGTCCAGGGCCATGCTAAGTGTCATCCCAGACACCTACGCCACCCGTAGGACCTATAAACGCTCTATGATGGTCCAACAACCGCGACCAGCTACCCTAGAGCATATAGAGCCAATCCCAGACACAAGCATGGGATCTCAAGGTGAGAGGACTTCATCACATGATGAATCTGATGATGATGAAGTCCTCCTACCTCGCGTGGCCCTATGAACACCAATGTTCCTTCTCTCCAACCAACTCCCTGGCTACCACATCAACTATCCCTGACATCCAAGACCAAATTGATATTTAACAAGGACCGCCCAGTTCGATCCCAACCCAAGCCAKGCATCTAGAGGCCACTCTTCGATTCTCTRGAGATGATGTAACTAASGAACACCATCATCTATTGCCTCTATCCCAACAAAGGGGTGATGAAGAAATAAAGGCCCCTTCTCCTCAGGGCTYGACTCTACCCACACACACAGAAGCATTTGTTGCTTCTGACTTTGAAATTCCCATCGATCGTTCAGAGCGATCGCCCATTCATGCATGCACATACTCGATACTTGGTCTATCGACTAGGAAACACACGTACTTCTCTTCCCCCGACTCTGAATCCGATGAGGATGAAGCACCTCTAGCAACATCTCRAGATAGTTCCTCACTAGAGGGTTATCAAGGATGAGATGGAAGTCCTCCCTTGCCTCCCTATCCCYAAGGCATCGATGGAGGCRCCTTAGGAACAAAGGCTCAACCTACAACATCCGTTGCTATAGGGGTTACCCCCTTGCTAAGTTGGTCACAAAGGCCGAGTTCCARGCCTTTGYTRACTCTATTCAACGGTCCTTGGATGACCTTAAACTTAGCATAGCGAGGATTGCTGAATCCWCCCTAACCCATGACATTACATCAATGCAGCAATCCATTGCATCCCTTGAGAYTCAATCAAGATATAACACCACAAGGCTCCAATCTATCCAGCGTCTGGTGATCCAGCAACATAACTATCACCACAACATGATCGTCACCAGACATGATTCCATCGATGCATCCCTTGCAGCCCTCTCAACCCAAATAATCACCACCGATGCATCCAACACCACCCTTTTCACCCAGGTCTCAAACATCGCCAATTCCATCGCCTCTCTACCCACCAYCATAATATCCAGTCTACCACAAAAAGCCCCCCTCCCTCTGCAGCACCCACCCCAAATGAAACCTTTACCACATTTGTTGTAGAGGTACAAACCCACATATCCTCCATCACCATACCACCCACTACCTCCACCTCCACTTCCACCCCCAAGACGTGGTTACTCGTGCCAACCTACGCTCTCAGACCAAGGCATTGGTCTCGAACTTCAACGAGATCAATGCCAAGATCGCTTACAGAGCTGCCAAGCCCACAAATGCCCTAAAGAGAAGTCTCGCTTAACAACAAGAGTGAACCAACTCTCTCCTACAAACGATGGAAAAGGCCCACAGAAGAGAAATGGTCAAGAGGTACGTTGAATCGCTACGGGTGAAGAAGAAGAGGAGTCATGCCTCATGCTCCACAAGTCAGCCACTCAAAATGCCAAGGCATGAGGACCGAGACCAAGATGACCATCGTCTCGGTCCTCATGAGGGGGAGAATCCGTCCATCGCCCCAATGGAAACAACAGCACCACCACCTCCACCAGTCCAAGAGCCAAGTCCACAATCAATGGCTGGAACACAGGCCAGGGAACCAGACGCTCAACCCTCTAATGATGTACAGAACGTACATGTTCCCTCTGTTATTTTTGCTGCTGTTGATCCTCTCTCTCAGTGATTTGATGATAATCCCTTTTCACTTATACGTTGTRTTTATGTTTCTGTCTTTTCAGTTCCAGCGATAATCACTGAACCTGTTCAGTGATCGCTRAAGAACTTGTATTGTAATTCAATCACAGACARCGGTACTTMAAGAAGACAACACTCACACCAAAGAACCTTCAGCCAAAGTTGAAGAGTGAAACTGAAAATTAGAGACTGGCGAGTACGTGATCTGAAGCGGTACTCAGTGATTACAAGCCTGTCTACATATGTATGAAGTCTACTCACGCCTCAGCGAATGCTAAAGAGACCTCCAGGTTATTCCAACATTCAACAATCAAAGGAAGCTTGCCAAGCACGATTGTTGTTGTCTTGTCCTTATGCACACAATGGACAAAACCATACCCTTTCTAATAGGTAGTACGGTACCAAGCCGAATAGTTGACTCTATTTCCCACCAACTTTAGGTAAGGATGTCTGCTCATGAATAGTGCTTTTTCTACTATTCACTGTAGCAAAGGACAAGCCTTCCTCTTAAGGCTTGACACGAACTCTAACCCTACCATATTGTATTAAATGAACATTGAATGCATTGAGTATAAATAGAAGTGTTTCTTCTTCATGCAGAGTGCGCGCAACTCACTTTCTAAACSTGATTCTTACGTTAATAATTTTCTAGCTTAAGTAAAAGAACTTTTCTTTACAGCATTTCTTTTCTCATTTGCTAAGAATTCGTGTGTAACCAAAGATTRTTTAGATAGGTTTTCTTACCTTATCTTTCTGCAAACAGTCTTGTAAAATTTGTACTGATCTTCTTTATCAATATACATTTTAAATTTGAAAATATTGTGTTTGTATTCATCCCCCCCTTCTACAAACTGTTTTACTTATCTTGTAGACCCTCAAGGGACCAACAAGTGGTATCAGAGCAGTGTTCTATCTTATCTAAGTTGTTTAACTATTTTTCTGCATTAGTTTATCTCTTTCTTTAGATAACTTTATTGCATTTAAATGGCTTTGCAAATTACAAACACACACACACACACGAGACAATGGTTCTCTTGCCAAACCTCCCCGGTTCGTCTGTGACATCATCTCTATTGCTCTGGCTGTTCCAGCAACAGCTACGACTGCCGCAATTCTTAAACGGTAGATTCCAAAGCTTCCTCATCAGTGGAGTGATGAAGACAAGAAGAAAATAGCTATAGACACTTGCGCTAGGTCTATAATAGCTATGTCTTTTCCTGACGAGATTTATCATTTTGTGATGAAGCTCAAGACATCTAAATCCATGTGGGACACACTTTGTGTTCAATATGAAGGAACCACTCAGGTTCAAGAAACTAGAAAGATCAATTTAGTAAGGCRGTATGAAAGATCTCTCTGTGGAAAGTTTGRAACGTTGAAGTACATCAACGTTTTAATTGTCTCCTTACTGATCTAAGGGCTGTAGGCAGGGAATATTCCAATTCTAAAACTTTAACTAAGTTTCTGGAATGTCTTTYTGAGTCTTGGTTCACCTTTTCCATTCGTCTTAAGATGTCCAATGACATGTCCACTCTTTCTCTCTCTACTCTCTACGAAATTCTGCTTAACCAAGAGCAATCTCGTCAATTGAAGAGGAATCTAGTCAAAGATTCCAGAGAAATGAAAAGCACTTCTTTAGCTTTGATCTCTCTGAAGCTTCTTCAGCTGAAACCCCTTCAACGCCTTTTATATCTTCTTTTCCTCCTGTTGTTATTACAAAGATAGACTCTTCTATCTCTGACGATATTCCAGAATCTGATCAAGCAGATTTTGATGAATCCCTAACCCTCTTGAATAAATCTTTTAGGAGGTTCATTAGCAAAAGTAACTACCGCTGATCTCCTCAACTGCCCATCAGGAAAAAGCCAAAGTCTGAAAGAATAGACAAGGCTTCCACTGTTTGCCACAATTGTCACCGGCCTGGACATTTTGCAGGTGAATGCAGATCGAAGAAAGCTGCGACGCCATGTTCCAAAACCCCATACTTCTTCAGGACTAAGGATGAAAAGTACTTAAAACTGAAGAAGAAGTACAGGAAAGTGAAGAAAAACCAGCAAAAGGCTAAGGGCCTTATCGCTGAAGCGCATGATTGGGCTGACTCATCCGACGAATCATCTTCTAACGAGGAAGATACAGCCTATCTTTGCCTGATGGCCAAAGATGCAGATGAAGAGTCTTCAGAAGCATCTACTTCTTCTGAGCCATCTACCTCTTYTACTACTCAGGTATGTTCCCTGAATGAACCTTCTTCTTCTAGCCTATCCATACTAGATACRTTGACGGTTGATCTTTACAATTCCCTCATTGGCAAATCTAAAGCAAAAATACTTAATGTTGCCATTCTAAGATCAAAAGAGCTAACCTTTGTTCAGGRAAATCTTAAGGATCAGGTCATTGTAAACCAAGCCATCACCATTGAACGTGAAAAGGCTATCGCTGATCATGAGCGAGCAATCGCTGAACTTAAGGCTGAGAAAGCTACCATTGAAGGGTGGTGTAAAGCTTCTCTCTAARCCTCTGAGATAATCAAAGCGSAGATCCCCACGAAGATAATGACTCGTCTCTTCTATTCCTAACACTTCTTCCCCTCAGTCTTCTCTTACTGARAGTCATCTTGAAGGAACTCCTTCGAGTTCTGGTTGAGAAGACAAAGGTAAATCCATTGTCACATCACCTCTTCCTAAGAAGTCAAACAAGTCTAATAGATCAAGGTCTATTCCTTCAGCTTGTAAAGCTTCTTCTTCTTCTTCAGGGACTAGGAAATTTGAACGCTCTCAGAAATCCAAGTCTCAGCTGAAGGTGAACTTTTCACCTAAGGAATCCAAAGCCTCAAAGGTTCCTCCTAGAACCGATGAGAAGKGAAWCCTTGGAGCTGGTCTCTCTTCTAATCTGATAYTTCCTGGCCGTAAAGCTATCTTCAGCTTTAGGAAGTGCAAACAYTGTAGTGAGAAAACACATATTGCCAGCAAGTGTTCTTCTGCCACCAAGGCTGGTTCACCAGCTAAAGGCAAGAAAGTAGCCAAGGCTGAGAAATCAMCTAAGGCGAAATCATCCACTAAGGCTGCAAAAGCAACCAAAGTGAAGCAAACCGCTGGAGCCACTTCTTCAGGCTTAGCGAAGACAACTCCTGCTGACAAGTCTTCAGCATCAAACGTTGTAGTCCCCACCACTGAAGCCTCTTTATCAGGCTTAGTAAAGACTTTCACTGAAACTACTTTAGTAGTGTCAAAGGATGTTCCTCTTTCCACTCAAACCTCTTCAGGTTTAGTGATGCCATCTACTRATACTAATTCCTCAGTACCAGTGGATGATGCCTCTAACAAAGCTGGACCCCAATAGCTGGGTACCAATAGCATTCTTATATTGTTTTCTTGTGTAGGACGTCAAAGGTATATGGTATCTTGATAGCGGATGTTCAASACATATGACTGGAGACAAATCCCAGCTAACTCATTTCAAGGAGGAAAGRGGACCTTCCATAACCTTTGGAGGTAAAGGAAAAGGATATACCAGAGGTTTTGGTATATTGACCAATGGTGTAACAACGTTCAAATGTGTTGCATATGTTGAAGAACTAAAGMACAATCTTCTTAGCATCAGTCAGCTRTGTGATAAAGACTACACAGTAAAATTCACRAAGAATTCATGTCACGTTCTTAACAAAGATAATAAGGTTTCCTTAACMGGTTCTCTCCTAGAGAATGTATATATCATCAACATGAATTCCTCTCTCACTRAGAACARCTATTTTTTCTCTAAAGCTTCATCAGACKTTAACTGGCTATGGGCACAAACGACTTTCTCATCTCAACTTCAAGACACTCAGCGAGCTGTCAACAAATGATCTTGTCATTGGTCTTCCTTAACATTCTTTTGTAAAAGAATCTCTTTGTTGAGCATGTGAAAAA
>NW_020203591.1:6799-7849 GCF_001531365.2 Cynara cardunculus var. scolymus | reverse complement strand
TGGGATGAAGCTATCAACACCGCTTGTTTCACTCAAAATCGATCGTTGATAGTGAAAAGATTCAAGAAGACAACCTATGAACTTTTTCATGAAAGAAAACCTTCTATAAGCTTTCTTCATATATTTGGTTGTACTTGTTACATTCTCAACAATCGCGACCATCTTGGAAAGTTCGATCCCAAAGCTGATGAAGGAATCTTTCTTGGATATTCTTCAGTGTCCAAAGCCTTCAGAGTATTCAACAAACGAAGACATATGATAGAGGAATCTATTCATGTCACCTTTGATGAATCTCAATCAGCTAATTCAAAACCCATCTTAAAGGATGTGGATGAATTAGAAAACTGGATGTTCTCTCACTATGGACAACCTGAAGCTTCCTACAGTACTTCTCTCAACACTGAATCTCCTGAAGCTGAGGATGATCCACTCATCATTCCAGTTTCAGCTAGTCAATCCAACGYAACTTCTTYAGAGATCACTGTCGTGCCCATTAGTTGTGTTCCTCCTTCTACTTCAAACACTGATCAATCAGTTAATGAAATGCCTTCAATATCTGAACCTATTTTAGTCGCTGAATCTAAGGCTCCTTTGGCAATAGTATCTATTGCTGAAGATACAGCAGCTGAAGCCTCAACTTATGTTCATGAACTCACTTACTWAAAKGAAATTCCTCTATCAGCTCAACGATGGACAAAAGACCATCCAATTCATCAAATTCTTGGTGATCCAGATGCAGGTATCAAGACTCGTCGAGGTCTWGGTAATATATGTCTCTTTAGCAACTTCCTTTCTTTAGTTGAACCCAAGAAAATCAATCATGCTATCTTTGACCCTAGTTGGGTCCTTGCCATGCAAGAGGAGCTCATTGAGTTTGATAGGAACAAAGTCTGGTACCTTGTCTCACATCCATTTGATAAATCAGTGATAGGCACCAAATAGGTCTATCGTAATAAGTTGGATGAAGATGGTGTGGTAACCCCTAACAAGGCTCGGCTTATTGCTCAGGGTTATAGACAAGAAGAAGGGATCGACTATGATGAGACCTTC
>NW_020203591.1:4934-5844 GCF_001531365.2 Cynara cardunculus var. scolymus | reverse complement strand
ATTCGGATAGTGATTTTGCAGGTTGCAAAATTGATAGGAAATGCACCACTGGAGGCTATCAGCTTCTAGGTGGAAAGTTGGTGAGTTGGACAAGCAAAAAGCAAAACTCAGTGTCCACATCAATAGCTGAAGCAGAATAAGTAGCCGTTGGTAGTTGTTGTGCCCAAATTCTTTGGATGGAAAACCAGCTAATGGACTACGATTTTCAGTTTTCAAAGGTTCTTATCTATTGCGATAGCACTACTACTATTGCAATTGCACAACCCTGTACGTCACTCCAAGACCAAACATATTGAGATCCAATATCATTTTATCAGAGATCATGTTATGAATGGTGATATTGAACTTCACTTCGTTCCAACTGAGTATCAACTCGCTRACYTTTYCACCAAGCCTCTTGATGAGACAAGATTTAACATCTTGATCAACGAATTAGGAATGTTAAACACTGAAGACTAATCTTCAGCTATTAACATCACTCAGTAAGTGAAATGATTYAGTGCTCTATCTCTGACACTGAACTTTTGAGTAAATATATCTATTCTTTCTAAGATATGATTACTCTTCACTTTTTTTTGACTTAAAACCTTCACTGAAGCTTTTCTTCTTTAGTGRCTAAAGTTTTAAAAGTTGGTTTCAGTGATCTTCTAATCACTGACCATATCTATAAGTATATCGTTATACTTACTCTCTTAAAAATCAAAAATGATCACTGAACCTTTTCGATCAGTGATTCAAATGTTTTTAAATTCCAGTTTCAGTGATTCTCTTATCACTAACACTGATGTCTTAAAACCCTCACTTAAGTCTTTCATCTTCAGTGATAAAATTTTTAAACAGTCTTTTCAGTGTTTAGTTAAACACTATATGACTCTTCGTTTTCTTAAAAACCATTCATTTTTAAAGGAAA
>NW_020203591.1:2666-3469 GCF_001531365.2 Cynara cardunculus var. scolymus | reverse complement strand
AAACTTGAGACGCTACTGAGCCTTTCCTGACCAATGCGCCCCATTATTTTACGAATGACCATAAGTAGCCCTTATACTCACTTAGGTCCCACAGTTCGTAGCAATACTAATTCAGCGGTGGTCTAAATTCCACAAGATTAGACTAATAAAACGTCGGTAATGTGCACCCCTTTCTGGGTGGGACTGTCAACACAATAGCGACTATCCACAAATACCACGGCTCGGGGATATGCCCGAGTTAACAAGTAGCGTTTACGGACGAGGACTTTATTTGGAAATATACTCTCAAATATATTAATTTATCATTTATATCATAGTGCAAAACAGTGAATATTTCATGACATAAACAAATCTTGACTAAACAGTTCTTTAGTCCAACAGTTTCATAAATAAACAGTATAGTTTGCATAACTT
Organism: Cynara cardunculus var. scolymus; assembly: GCF_001531365.2. Lineage (NCBI taxonomy): Eukaryota > Viridiplantae > Streptophyta > Magnoliopsida > Asterales > Asteraceae > Cynara > Cynara cardunculus. The sequence goes on along the minus strand of NW_020203591.1, from coordinate 3,055 downwards.
CATGCTTTTCCCCTAGTTTAAATATAAAAAAAAACATTAAAAGTGGTGCCGTGAATACTCACTTGTTTGTTGTTTTGAATATCCAAGAGCTTGACAATGCTTGAAGCTCTAATCGTCCATCCTAGACTTTCCTAAACAGTCCAACATCCATAAATTAGATCACCTATAGGTTCTCGATAGAGATAAAGTTAAGTATGTCTTATGTAATGCCATTGGGTTTTCATGATTTAAAGTTGATACTTATATCATTTGCTCTTTGAAATAGTCCAATATTTTATATCMAAGTCTTCAACACCTGAAGAAACACTTGGACATAATATAAATTCTAAATCCGGAATTTTTGGTCTCACAAATCACTGTTAAAAGGAACCTTCCATAACTCTTTTTGG
>NW_020203591.1:0-1311 GCF_001531365.2 Cynara cardunculus var. scolymus | reverse complement strand
TGGGGATACTTATTTTTCATAAAATCTTCTCTTTCCCACGTGTACTACGGTCCATGCTTTGAAGTCCAATGAACCTTTACAATTGGGATCTTGCTACGCCTAAACTGCTTAATCTCTCTATCCATGATTTCTATGGGTTTTTCAACGAAGTRCAGGTGATCGTCAATTTGCACGTCTTCCAATGGCATAACCAATGCTTCGTCTGATAAGCACCTTTTGAGGTTTGATACATGAAATGTATGGTGAATAGCGCTTAATTCTGGTGGTAAATTTAAATTGTATGCTACTAGCCCGATCCTYAGTTATTTCAAAGGGACCAATATATCGGGGACCCAAGTTGCCTTTTTTTCCTAAGCGCTTTATTCCTTTCCATGGTGAGAGTTTTAAAAATACTTTATCCCCTTTTTGGAACTCTAATGGTCTCCTCCGATTATCGGCATAGCTTTTCTGACGATCTCTTGCAGCCTTGAGTTGATCCTTGATTATTACAATMTTATTAGTGGTTTCTTGGACAACAKTAGGTCTGATTATATGTCGATCACCGATTTCTAACCAACTGAGTGGGGATCTGCACTTACGTCCATATAAGGCTTCATAGGACGCACACTAGATACTGAAATGGTAACAGTWTTTTTATGCAAATTCAASAAACGGAAGATKCGTATCCCAGCTTMCACCAAAATCTATAACGCATGCGCGCAACATGTCTTCYAGTGTTTGGATTGTTYTTTCTGTCTGCCCATCAGTTTGGGGGTGGTACGATGTACTTAGATCTAGTCGTGTACCCAACCCTTGTTGAAGTGACTACCAAAATCTTGACGTAAATCGATTGTCTTTATCCAAGAGAATGGAATGAGGTACTCCATGTCTGGTTATAATTTCATTTATATAAATTTGAGCCAACTTTTCCATCTTAAAATMTTCTCGGATTGGTAAGAAATGAGCAGATTTTGTCAGTCGATCTACAATTACCCAAATTGTATCATGCCCTTTCACAGTTCTGGGCAACTTTGTGATGAAATCCATTGATATTTGTTCCCACTTCCATTGGGGATTCTAGGGTTGCTGAAGCAGACCGAAAGGTTTTTGGTGTTYAGCCTTGACCATTGCACAAGTTAAGCACTTATTTACATACAGGGCAATGTCTTTCTTCATTCCAGGCCACCAATAATATTCCCTTAAATCCTTATACATCTTATCTGCTCCCGTGTGAATTGAATATTTTGATCGATAAGCTTCGTTCAAAATTATTGATCTAAGATTGCCAATCTTAGGTATCCAAACCCTATTTCCCAAGTAATTCACTCCGTC
>NW_020203590.1:11097-18127 GCF_001531365.2 Cynara cardunculus var. scolymus | reverse complement strand
GAACCTCTTCTGTCAACACTTGCAGAATTTACTTTTTCCATACTTTTACATTGAATGAAATGAGAGCTAACAGTTTGGAATCAAAATGGTTTGAGAGAAATGTATGAAAATGAGAATTTCGACTTAAGAATGCATTGAAAGTGTGCAGACTTTGAAAATCTGTATAAAATCGTAGAAAAATCCAAATGAGGTGAGGCCAATTTCCTTAGTTAGATAATTGAGTCTAGTTTATTTCTTATTTTATGATCAAGGCATGAATCTGAGTTTAAAATGGGCAAAACAGTTCTGCATGCAGCAGCTATACATAGAAATTTATGTAAAGTGTTCAAATAGGATATGTGTATATCATGGGTTTCTTATATTGGTTGCTTATGAGATTTTGTGCATTTACTCCAGGGGTAATTAGGACATATTTTGATTCTTTGGAAGCAATCTAAGTGTGGTAGCTTGGACTTTCTTTGTGAGCTCATTTTGGAGCTTTTCGGTATTATACGGTTGCCCGATGAGTTATATAGTTAATTGTTACATATTGATTTGAACATATATATTTTCATATGAATGTTTTTGGTCTTGAATGGAGTCACACGATCTTGATTTGTCTTTGATTCGGTCTCTTGAGTCGATTCCTTATTACTATCCCGGTAAATCGGTTTGCTTTCTGGATCCGGACTCGTTGTTTTGTTCCTTGAATTGTACGCCATAGTACAGGTACTACTTCGTGTGGTACGCCGGAAGTTTATGGCAAAGTCAAGATTCCGGGTTAGATGGGTGAGACTTTCTGTGGTTGTGAATACTCATTGCTCGAAAAGGAGGAAGAGCAATAAGTAGGGAACCTTGGCACTTACCCGGTAGAGGAAGGCGGGCAGTGCGAGGTTTCCCGTAATGTATGATTCTGACTCGGACTTTGGCATGAGCCTGGGAGGTGAAGGACGGGGTGATGCACTGTTCTCGTTATGTTTAGCGATTCGATCTTGGGTCCATTTTCATCGCCTCTGGACCAATTCATCGCCTCTGGTCCATTTTCATCGCCTCTGGACCAATTCATCGCCTCGGGTCCATTTTCATCGCCTCTGGACCAATTCATCGCCTCTGGTCCATTTTCATCGCCTCTGGTCTTCTTCCGGACTTAGTCATTTCAGCAGCCTCTGGTCCATCGCCTGCCTCTGGACCAATTCATCGCCTCTGGTCTTCTTCCAGACTTAGTCATTTCAGCAGCCTNTGGTCCATCGCCTGCCTCTGGACCAATTCATCGCCTCTGGTCTTCTTCCAGACTTAGTCGTTTCAGCAGCATCTTCAGATTTTCCATCATTGGCCCCGATTGATTTGACAAAACTTTTAGAATAATTAGTATCAATTTTAGTCCTAATAATCAATAAATTATATTTTATTGGAGATTTTATAAAATTGGTAATTTGGGGATTTCTGAAGCTAGATGTTACAGATATGGTATCAGAGCTGTGGTTTGAGTGAACTAGATATCATTAATGATATTTAGACTCAAACTTAGGTATTGACGATATATAGTGACTAGGTTATGATTATATGGGATATAGACCAATATGAGAGACCTAGGATTTGTTGGGGTACAAGGGATAGAATATAATTTGACCTCTATATTTATGTATTATAATTTCAGTACGATGTCTGATCATGATGCATCTAGCAACGCGCCGATTATTCAAGAAATTGGGGATGACAACCTCAATCTAGAAGGGAATGTCCAAGAAAATGTTGACAATGACGATGAAGCCCAACTATCGCCTCGTACTGAGAGGTTATTGAAAATAACGAATGATCAAACACGGGCTGCTCTACGAGAACAAAGAATAGAGTTTGAAAGAAAGTTATCTGAAGTGCAAAATCCAGATAATGCTCAGAATCCGGTTGTCCAAGGACCGAAGCCGGTTAATGAAGACGTACCCAAACCAAAGTCGGACCGACCTTCATTTAAAACATTTAGAAGCAGTGGGGCTACAGAGTTCTCGGGACAGACGGACCCAATACTTGCAAAGCAATGGGCCGAAAAACACTGAAAAGGTATTCAGGATTGTTTACGAGCAGGAGGAGGATAAAGTACGTTATGCTACAGCGACATTTACCGATGTAACAGCCCCAACCAATTACCACATATAGATAATCCACATATAGATACTCATAAAACTAAAAATAGTATTGTTACAAAAACGGACTAACAAATTCCTTTCTTTAATACATTTATGGGTAAATAAATGTCATCAACACTAAACTTTTCCCTTCCCTTTATCCTGCGAGGTATGATATCCTGCAAAAAACAGGTTAGTCCAACAACTGAGCATTAGACCCAAAAGGTCTAGTGAGTGTACAAATCTCATACAATAACATGCTTTCTAAACTAGCATTTAGAATAAAACATGTACACATATAAACATTTTATCTATATTTAAATAGATTCATTCCTCTCGCGGTTACACCGCCATTTCATCTCTCTCGCGGTTACACCGCCATTTCATCTCTCTCGCTGTTACATCGACATTTCATCTCTCTCGCGGTTACACCGCCATTTCATCTCTCTCGTTGTTACACCGCCATTTCATAGCTCGACTGATATCATAACAAATATTCTAACATATTAGCCGGATTTGAAGTCAGGCCAATCATCCGGAGATCTAATCCGGCCAACCATCCGAAGATCTAATCCGGACAACACTGTCCAGAGATCTAATGCGGACATCACATGTTCCTTTGAGCGGTTTAAGTTTACACATGAGCGGTTTATCTCTAAACCGGACAACACATGGGCGGTTTAAGGCTTACATCGGACAACGCATGAGCGGTTTAACTCTAAACCAAAAAACCCTTGGGCGGTTTAAAAAAATATTCGGTCAACTCTTGATCGGTTTAGATGAAATCCGGTCAAGACTCAACCGGTTGTAATCCGAATAATACATGAAACATAACAAACCGATTCAAAAAATTACAATTGTTATACCATAATTGATACATCAAAGCATGAAACACTCACCTTAGAATGATGATCGGATAAGTCTGCGATTGACCTTCAGCTCTTTTCTCTCAGTATGCAGAAAAATTCTGAAAAACAGAAAAATCCTTTTCTTTTAACATACACTTGCTATTTATAGTAAGTGTATGGCCACCCTTCAAAAGTCGGCTATCCCAACTTCATCACCCACACTCACACATCCTACTCATATACAAATATTATATATATATATATATACATATTAATAAACATGCATATATATATTCCAAAATCTTAGACCAAAACTTGAAACTCAAATATTACAACATTCCCTCCTTAAAAGAATTATGTCCCGGAATTCCGTTTAAACAAATAGGTAGGGATACTTTACTCGCATTTCTGACTCTGATTCTCAGGTGGCATCTGGCCCTTTGTGATAACGCCACTGAACTTTTACTAACCCAACCTCTTTATTTCGCAACTTCTTTATTTTGAAGTTAGTAATTTGTTCAGGGGTTTCTTCAAAGCACAATCTCTTATCCACTTTTATTTCGGGTAGTGGCACTGCCACATCTGGAATTATTAGACACTTCCTTAAATTCGACACATGAAACGTGTCATGGATCCCACTTAACTCTAAAGGAAGTTCTAACTAGTAGGCTACTTCCCCAACCCTTCCAATAATAGGGAATGGTCCAATATACCTTGGACTTAGTTTTCCCTTTTTCCCAAAACGTACCATTCCTTTCCATGGCGATACCTTCAACATTACTCTATCACCTTCTTGGAATTCAATTTGCTTCCGATGTTTATCTGCATAACTTCTTTGTCTATCATGTGCCGCTTTCATTCGTTCCCGTATTACTCCAATTTTATCTGCAGTTTGCTGAACTAACTCAGGCCTAGCCAACTGTTTTTCACCTATTTCATTCCAACACAATGGAGTTCGACATTTTCGTCCATACATAACCTCAAAAGGTGCAGCTTGAATACTTGAATGGTAGCTATTGTTGTACGCAAATTCTACTAGTGCCAAATGACTATCCCATGATCCTCCGAAATCAATAACATCTGCTCTCAGCATATCTTCTAAAGTTTGGATAGTTCGTTCACTTTGTCCATCAGTTTGAGGGTGATAAGCTGTACTTAGCTTAATTTGCGAACCCATTTCTCTTTGGAAGCTCTTCCAAAACATAGAAGTGAACCGACTATCTCTATCAGAAACAATTGATAGAGGAACACCATGTCGTGTTACTACTTCATCAATGTATAGTTTTGCCAATCTCTCCATTGAATATGATTCTTTCATAGGTAAGAAGTGTGCAGATTTAGACAACCGATCTACTATCATCCATATAGCATCATAACCTTTCGATGTTATCGGTAATTTGGTTATGAAATCCATAATGATGTGATCTCACTTCCACACTGGAATTTCTAATGATTGTAACTTACCATAAGGGCGTTGGTGTTCAATTTTTACCTGAAGACATGTTAGGCATTGCTCAACATGCCTAGCTATATCTTTCTTCATACCTGGCCACCAATAATGTTGCTTCAAATCCTGATACATTTTATTTGTACCTGGATAAATTGCAAAACGTGACTTATGAACCTCACCCAAAATACGTTTTCTGAGATCACCATAGCATGGTACCCAAATTCTATTTTGGAACTTCCAGAATTCTCTGTCATCTTTCACCAAATCAGATATTAATCCACCCAATATTTTCTATTTGATCTTATCCTCCTTCATTTCCTTATGTTGAAATTCTCGTAACTCTTCTTGAATACTAGGTAATAACTTAACTCGTGAAGCTATAGCTTTGATAGTTCCACTTTTCTCTTGTCGGCTTAATGCATCGGCCACTACGTTTGCTTTTCCTGGGTGATACAAGATTTCACAATCATAATCGCTTACCAATTCCAACCATCTTCTCTAACGCATATTCAGATCCTTCTGATGGAATAGATGTTGCAAGCTCTTATGATCTGTGAAGATTTGACATTTCGTTCCATACAAGTAATGCCTCCATATCTTCAAGGCAAACACTACTGCAGCCAATTCCATATCGTGAGTAGGATACTGCCTTTCATGATCTTTTAACTGTCTGGAAACAAAAGCTATTACCTTTCCACGTTGCATTAGTACACAACCCAAACCCATCTTTGACGCGTCACTATATACCACAAAATCTTCCATTCCATCTGGCAAGGATAGAATTGGTGCACTACATAATTTGTCCTTTAACATCTGAAAGGCCTGAGCTTGTGTGCTTCACCCCACTCATATTTCACATTCTTCTTGGTCAGATTCGTTAATGGAGTAGCTATACGAGAGAAATCCTATATAAACTTACGATAATACCCAGCTAATCCAAGAAAACTTCTGACTTCAGTTGGAGTCTTTGGAGCTTCCCATTTTTCAATAGCTTCAATATTGAATGGATCTACTTTAATCCCTTCTTTTGAGATAACATGCCCCAAAAACTGAACTTCTCACTGCCAAAATTCACACTTTGATATCTTGGCATACAGTTTCTCTTGTTTCAACAATTCCATAAGTAATCTTAAATGATGTGCATGCTCTTCTTCCGACCGAGAATATATCAGAATATCATCAATGAAAACAATCACAAATTTATCAAGATAGGGATGACACACCCTATTCATCATGTCCATAAAGGCTGCAGGAGCATTTGTGAGTCCAAATGGCATAACAAGGAATTCATAATGACCATAACGTGTACGGAATGTCGTTTTCGACACATCTTCATTCTGAATCTTCAATTGATGATAACCGGATCGTAAATCAATCTTTGAAAACTAAGTAGCCCCAACCAATTGATCAAACAAATCATCAATTCTTGGAATATGATACTTATTCTTGATTGTCAGTTTATTCAACTCCCGGTAATCAATGCACATTCTCATTGATCCATCTTTCTTCTTCACAAAAAGCACCCCACGGGGAAGTATTTGGTCGGATAAAACCTTTATCCAATAATTCTTTCAATTGAGACATTAACTCCTTTAACTCAGAAGGGGCTAATCTATATGGTGCACGTGCAACGGGTGCTGCTCCAGGAAGTAGTTCTATTTGAAACTCAATTGTTCGATCTGGAGGTAAGCTTATCAAATCTTCTGGAAATACCTCAGGAAATTCTCTTACAACTGGGATATCTTCCATTTTTCCCTTTTCTTTTCTCATATCAATATCATATGCAAGAAAACTAACACATCCCTTCTGTACATACTTTCGAGCCTTTAAAACTGAAATAAGACTAGAATAACGATCCCGTCGATCTCCATAAATCACAACCTTTCCTTTTTCTGGTACGTCTATATGGATCATCTTTTCATCACAGACTATGTTAGCTTAGTTTTTAGCTAACCAATCCATGCCTATAATTATATCAAATTCCCTTACAGGCAAAAGAAATAATTGTATAGGCACCTCACACCCTTCTATACTTATAAAGCATTCATCTATCCTTTCCTTAACCGAAACTTCACTATCATTTGTTGTTTCCACAATTAGATCTTCACTTAATGCTTTAGATTCTAAATGTGCGCAGTTAACAAACGACGGTGACACAAAAGAACGATTTGCACCTGAATCAAATAAAACTTTGGCACTTACTGAATTAACGAGGAATGTACCTGTTACCACTTCAGTATGTTCTTCCAGCTCGCCTCTCGTCATCTGAAAGGCTCTCCCTCTTGCATTAGACTCTGTCTGTCTTATCCCTCCCCGTCCACTTGGATTAACACGATTACCTATTTGCCCATGACCTGTTGGCACATACCCAGATCCTCGACCCCCAGAATATCCAGATCCCCGACTTCCAGCAAAACCAGATCCTCGACTCTTTGCTTGCGGACAATGGACATTTACATGTTGAGATGAATTACAAGTAAAACACATATGCGTCATCCGACAATCTCGAGCTATATGTCCTGGTTCCTGACATTTAAAACATACTCGAGATTTTGTATTGCAATTTCCCTTATGTATTTTATGACACTGGGTACATGCTTTATCCGCAAACCTTGAAACTGGTCGATTCA
>NW_020203590.1:8104-9822 GCF_001531365.2 Cynara cardunculus var. scolymus | reverse complement strand
CAGTGAAACCTATTATCATAACTTCCACACCTCTAGTTTAAGTCTAAGTATTTCGCAAATACCCAGATCCCTTAAACTAAGGCTCTGATACCAACTGTAACAGCCCCAACCAATTACCACATACAAATACTCATAAAACTAAAAATAGTATTGTTACAAAACACGGACTAACAAATTCCTTTCTTTAATACATTTATGAGTAAATAAATGTCATCAATACTAAACTTTTCCCTTCCCTTTATCCTGCGAGGTATGATGTCCTGCAAAACAGGTTAGTCCAACAATTGAGCATTAGACCCAAAAGGTCTAGTGAGTGTACAAATCTCATACAATAACATGCTTTCTAAACTAGCAGTTAGAATCAAACCTGTACACACATAAACATTTTATCTATATTTAAATAGATTCATTCCTCTCGCGATTACACCGCCATTTCATCCCTCTCGCGGTTACACCGTCATTTCATCTCTCTCGCGGTTACACCGCCATTTCATAGCCCGAGTGATTTCATAACAAATATTCTAACATATTAGCCGGATTTGAAGTCCGGCCAATCATCCGGAGATCTAATCCGGCCAACCATCCAGAGATCTAATCCGGCCAACCATCCGGAGATCTAATCCGGCCAACCATCCGAAGTTCTAATCCGGACAACACTGTTCGGAGATCTAATCCAGACATCACATGTTCCTTTGAGCGGTTTAGGTTTACACATGAGTGCTTTATCTCTAAACGGACAGCACATGGGCGGTTTAAGGCTTACATCTGACAACATATGAGCAGTTTAACTCTAAACCGAACAACCCTTTCGCGGTTTAGGAAAATATCCGGTCAACTGTTGATCGGTTTCGATGAAATCCAGTCAAGACTCAACCGGTTGTAATTCGAATAATACATGAAACATAACAAACTGATTCAAACAATTACAATTGTTATACCACAATTGATACATCAAAGCAAAAAACACTCACCTTAGAATGATGATCGGATAAGTCTGCAATTGACCTTCAGCCCTTTTCTCTCAGTATGCAGAAAAATTCTCAAAAACAGAAAAATCCTTTTCTTTTAACATACACTTGCTATTTATAGTAAGTGCATGGCCGCCCTTCAAAAGTCGACTATCCCAACTTCATCACCCACACTCACACATCCTACTCATATACAAATATTATATATATATACATATTAATACACATGCATATATATATATATATATATATATATATATATATTCCAAAATCTTAGACCAAAACTTGAAACTCAAATATTACAACCGATCGTGCACTCACTTGGTGGAACGCCCCATATCGATCAATGGATCCTAATACTCAGGATAGAATGATATGGAAAGAGTTTCAAGTGCTGTTCTTCGAACAATATTGTCCGGATGATTTGAAACAAAAGCTTGAGAATGAATTCCTAGAACTCAAACAGGGATTCATGTCGGTGATTGAATATGAAAAAGAGTTCAATCGGAAGCTTCAGCTTACCCAACGGTTCATACCAAGTGAAAAGAACAAGATTAATCATTTCATCAACGGTCTTCGACGGAATATTCGCGATTTCGTCACCAATCGCGACGTACCATCATTTACCAAAGCAGTTGAGTATGCAAGGAAACGGGAGCATGACCTGAGTCTCCCTGATGGTTCTGATGTACCGGAGAAACGATCGAGAGTTGAGAGAACCTTCTCGACCCCGACATCTAAATCATCTCG
>NW_020203590.1:3592-7809 GCF_001531365.2 Cynara cardunculus var. scolymus | reverse complement strand
CATACGAACTTAGTGCCCTCAAAGAGAAAAGGCATGTTATAATTGTGGTGTGTTAGGTCATCGTATGCGAGAATGTACAAAGAATAGACTGGAGGAAACTAAGGGGTCGGTACAACAACCAAGACAACGACCGATACATACAACGGGGGCTTCGACCAAAAAGAAGGAGGTTCTGAAACCTCAGGCCAGGCCATTTCAAATTACCGCGAAGGAAGCCATGAACGATCCCGACGTTGTTACAGGTATATTTCTTGTTAATTCTTGGCCTGCTCGTAYTTTATTTGATTCTGGTGCAACAAATTCTTTTGTGTCAAATGATTATGTTCGCTATATTGAATCCATGCCTACTATGCTTGAAAAACCTTTCACTATTGACACTGCGAGCGGAGTACCATTAGTTGCTGATAAGGTATTTAGAGAGTGTACATTGCTTTTAGATGATTATGAATTTCTTATTGATCTCATTCCCACGGATATACATGGATTCGATGTTGTTATTGGTATAGATTGGTTRGCAAAGAATCAAGCCAACATCATATGTTCACAACGAATAATTCGGATACCAATTAGCGAGGGGAATTACCTATACATTTACGGGGAGCGGCGTGTGATCGACATAAAGGTAATCTCTATGCTAAAAGCTCGTCGTTATCTAAACAAGGGTTGCCCAATTTTTCTAGCCTATGTTATGGATGCAGCGAAGGAATTGAAGAAGACGGTGAAGGACGTTCCGATTGTTTGTGAATATCCGGATGTATTTCCGGATAATCTGCCTAGATTGCCACCCGATCGTCAAGTAGAATTTCGTATAGACTTGATACCGGGTGCAGCTCCGATAGCAAAGACACCGTATCGTCTGGCACCTGCAGAAATGAAAGAAATGATGAAACAACTGCAGGAATTATTAGACAAGGGTTTTATCCGACCAAGCACATCTCCTTGGGGTGCTCCAGTCTTGTTCGTTAAGAAGAAAGACAGAACTTTCCGRATGTGTATAGATTACCGTGAGCTTAACAAGGTAACTATAAAGAACAAATATCCATTACCGCGAATTGACGATCTTTTTGATTAGTTGCAAGGAGCGAGATATTTTTYTAAAAYYRAMTTACGGTCTGGCTATCACCAACTCAAGGTACGTGAGGACGATGTACCCAAGACTGCTTTTCGGACCCGTTATGGGCATTACGAATTCCTCGTAATGCCATTCGGACTTACAAACGCACCTGCAGCGTTTATGGACTTAATGAATCGAGTATGCTATCATATGCTCGACAAGTCTGTGATCGTATTCATCGATGATATTTTTGTTTACTCAAAGTCTGAAAATGAACATGCTACACACTTACGTTAAATGCTAGAATTGTTCAGAAAAGAACGACTCTATGCAAAATTCTCGAAATGTGAATTCTGGCTTCGGCAGGTACAATTCTTGGGGCATACCGTATCCGGAGACAGTATTTCTGTAGACCTAGCCAAGATCGAAGCAATTCAAGAATGGGAGCAACCAAAGAACGCTTCGGAAGTTCGGAGTTTTCTGGGTCTGGCAGGRTACTATCGACGATTTATCAAGGACTTCTCTAAGATCACAGTATCATTAACCTCTTTGACTCGTAAAGATGCTAAATTTGAATGGAATGAGGCCCAAGATCGAGCATTTCAAACTTTAAAGGAATGTCTTACACACACGCCTATACTTTCTCTATAATAGGGTAACGAAGACTTTATAGTGTATAGTGACGCATCTCGACTTGGTCTTGGATGTGTCTTGATGCAGCGAGGCAAGGTGATTGCATATGCTTCTCGCCAATTGAAAGATTATGAGAAGTACCCTACTCATGACCTTGAATTAGCAGCGGTGGTATTTGCTTTGAGGCTTTGGCGACACTATCTCTATGGTACGAAGTGTCAACTTTATACTGACCACAAGAGCTTAAAGTATTTATTTGATCAACAGACCTTGAACATGCGTCAACAACATGCTATGGAACTCATCAAAGATTACGACTGTGAGATACTATATCATCCGGGTAAAGCCAATGTAGTGGCAGATGCTCTGAGTAGGAAGACACGTTATAGACTTCTATGCTACTCTATCATTCATACGTCGGTTAAAAATAATTTATTTGATGAGATTTGAAAATGGCAGATTAAGGCTTTGAAGCCTGAGAATGTCAAAGTAGAACGAATGGTAGGATACATTGATTCTCTCTCTGAAGATGGACGTGCTTTGAAGGTCTTTAAGACCCGAATCTGGGTCCCCAAACTTGGCGGCATGCGAGATGTTATTTTAGCGGAAGCACATAAGTCGCGATTGTCGATACACCCAGGGAGTACTAAAATGTACCAAGATCTTCGTTTAGATTACTGGTGGCCTGGGATGAAGACTGAWATTGGACGTTATGTCGAGAAATGTACCACATGCTTGCAAGTAAAGGTTGAACACCAGAAACCGTATGGTAGTTTACAGCCTCTTGAGGTATCGATATGGAAATGGGAGGAATTAAAGATGGATCTAGTTACTAAACAACTGAAGACCCAACTACAACACGATAGTATTTGGGTTATAGTTGATCGATTGACCAAATCTGCATTGTTCTTACTTGTCCGAGAGTCTTACTCTATGGATCTATGGGCGCGGTTGTACATTGATGAAGTTGTCTCACGACACGGTGTACCAGTGAAGATTATCTCTGATCGCGACTCTCGATTCACTTCTAATTTTTGGACTAGATTTCAAYGAGAGTTGGGAACACGTCATGCGTTTAGTACGACCTATCATCCTTAGACCGATGGTCAATCAGAACGAACCATTCAGACTCTCGAGGATATGCTACGCGCATGTGTCTTAGAATTTGGTGATAGTTGGGATACTCACCTACCCTTGGTTGAGTTTTCTTACAATAATAGCTACCATTGGACAATTGGAATGGCTCCCTATGAGGCTTTATACGGACGTAAGTGTCGTACATCCTTGTGTTGGCGAGAGACGGGAGAGAAAGTTTTAGTTGGTCCCGAACTCATTCAGATCACTCATGACAAAATTTAGATTATTCACGAAAGAATGAGAGCTGCCCAAGATCGTCAAAATTCTTATGCAGATCGTCGCAAAAGGCCAATCGAGTTCTCGGTGGGTGATATGGTAATGGTGAAAGTTTCTCCTTGGCGTGGCATGCTTCGATTCCGAAAACAAGGTAAGTTAAGTCCAAGATTTATTTTCCCGTTCAAAGTATTGGAGCGTATCAGAAAACAGGCTTATCGACTAGAGTTACCGGAGGAACTTACGGGAATACACGATGTGTTTCATGTTAGGTACTTACGTAAATGCTTGGGTAAACATGAAGAGAGGGTGCCCTTAGCCGAAGTCAAAGTAGATGAGAAATTAAGATACATTGAAAAACCAGAATCAATTCTGAACGAGAGAAAARTGAAACTACGTAATAAGGAAGTAGACTTGGTATTGATCAAGTGGAAACACCATCAGGGACAAAATTGGATGTGGGAGCATAAAGATGAGATGAAGGCGAAATACCCTTCTTTATTTCCACAACAGTGATTTCGGGGACGAAATCCTTAAAAGGAGGAGGTATTTGTAACATCCAATTTCAAATATGCCCAATTATTTGCTTAGTATATTTAATTATTAGGTTAAAGCAAACGTTTGATTTAGTGGGAGTTTGGGTCTAATGTTTTAGAATTATATTTCTTAAGAATATATTAGAGGATTTGGAAAATATCACGTCAAATAGATACGTAAAACGGATTTTTTGGGAGATCTTTTCTGGAATATTTTGTTGGATGTTATAGATTATCTTTTTATGAACGTGTAGGCAAAAACCTTATAGAAAACGGAGGTCCAAGCGAAAAGTTATGAATAATTTAAGAGTTGATGGTCAAAATGGGTACCTAGCCGGGCCAACCCGGCCCAACTCGAGTTTTAGCATTATAAATTGCATTTTTGGCCCATTTTTCATGTCATCTAAGTCCAGAACTCACACACACACTAGAGGTGCTATTTTTACACACATAGGCTCGATTCAACTCAAATCAAAGAAGAACTACAAGATCTTTGAAGAATTTGATCATCAAGTAAGGTATAATTCATTCTTTGCACTTGTTCTTCGTTGACATTCTTGTTATATGGATTGCATGTTGAGATAGAGTTAGGGTTTCATATGGGTTTGATTTTAAGTGTATAAAATGAGTGCATTTTAGTGTTT
>NW_020203590.1:0-2132 GCF_001531365.2 Cynara cardunculus var. scolymus | reverse complement strand
TTAGTCATTTCAGCAGCCTCTGGTCCATCGCCTGCCTCTGGACCAAATCATCGCCTCTGGTCTTCTTCCAGACTTAGTCATTTCAGCAGCCTCTGATCCATCGCCTGCCTCTGGACCAATTCATCGCCTATGGTCTTCTTCCAGACTTAGTCATTTCAGCAGCCTCTGGTCCATCGCCTGCCTCTAGACCAATTCATCGCCTCTGGTCTTCTTCCAGACTTAGTCGTTTCAGCAGCATCTTCAGATTTTCCATCATTGTCCCCGATTGCTTTGACAAAACTTTTAAAATAATTAGGATCAATTTTGGTCCTAATAATCAATAAATTATATTTTATTGGAGATTTTATAAAATTGGTAATTTGGGGATTTCTCAAGCTAGATGTTACAAAATGTACTTCATATATGAGACTTTTTAAGGTTCATCTCACCAGGGCTTCTATTCAATCATCGATATCTTATAAATAGTATATCTATGAATGTTTCAGCAAAATAACATATAAATTGAAAAATCTGTGTAGTGTAGAAAAATAAAGCAACATATGCTTCGATTTAGGCTCAAAGAGATAAATCATGTGGAGTACACAAATTTATCTGACTCAATTCATGATCAAAAAGACTTGAAGGGGGGACATATATCCTTCTTTTTCAATATCAACTTTCTCTGAATGAGAAACTGATAGAATGCGAGCTGCATGCCCCAAGTGTTATTGAAACACTTATCTGTTAAGAGATAAATGAGTAACTGGTGGGGTTTTGACAAGAATTGGCTTGGGCTTTGCCTTTTTCAATATTAGTCTCCAAAGAATCAAGAACTAATAGATTTCGTGGTTTGCCCGGTTTTTTTAGGTTTAGAACAGGATTCTTGTAATCTTTTAATCCTGACACAACTCTCATCAATTCTTTTGGCTCATAACAACTACCCCTCTCTTTTTCATTTTAAGCTCTACACATAAACCCATTTTGAGTTTAAGCTCACTCAAATATGCTTGTCCTCATGGGTAGGTTTGTCGGCTCTAACATTCCATTGAGGTATCTCTGTAAAGCACTCAGTCCCTCCTAAAATGAATAGTATGTTCAATTGATCACAAATGGTTGATCAAAATATTATTGCTATGAAGCACAAATGATCAGATAAAATTGATCAAGAAAAATATAGCATTTAAGCACAAACAATCAAGGAGTGTTGTATCAAAAATTAGATTATTCAAAATACGAGATAAATGAATGAAGATCTGTAAGTACAAGTTTACAGATTCTGATAAGCAAAGAATAATGAAATGTATATCAATCAAAGTAAAAAAAAATATATTAGAAAAACAACTTTGAATACAAACGAGTGTATTATCACCGAAAATGATTTTCATTTAAGAGACGTGATAATAACAATTTGAATAATAGCTGAAACAGGTATTTGAATTATGTACGATGAGAAATTATACAAGTAAAATCTCAGGAAATACCTGCTCAGAAAATGTACTCGTTTTCAAAAATCAACTCAAAATCCGAAAACATTTATTAAAAATTTCCAGAGATTCCCCCTAGAAAATGGATTTCCGTAATATTTCATTTCAGCTCAAAAATAATAATAAAATGGAAACATTTTTGGCACGGGTCCTGAACTGAGTTGTTCAGAAGCCATATTCATTTCAGCACGGGTTCTAAACTAATATATTCAAAAACCATATATAGACAGAAAACAAACTCCCCCTGCATTAGTGCATCATAAACATGATTTTCTAATCAGTATAGTAATGAAACACATGCAAAAACAAATCAAACAGATTTTGGTACCTAGACGAACTTGGGTCCTGTTTTGTTAGTGGTCGGTTATATTTCACACCTCTAGACTAATGAAATTGGGCCACAAAGCAAGTATACAATACGGCCCAACGTCGCCTTTCCAAGTAATAAGTGGTACAAGTACCGGATTATCGTCCACAGAGATTGTAGCCAAAGTTAGATTAGAGTCCAATGAAAGAGATGATTTCAGATGACGATTTTGAAGACTTTTCTTTGATTTTAAGGTGATCCAAAACAGAATACAGAATAAATAAAAGAAGCAAGGGTGTAAGACTTAAGGTGAGACCCAAACACAAATTCCAGCAGCCAATGCTGTAGCAATGCTACAGCAA
>NW_020203589.1:18309-18589 GCF_001531365.2 Cynara cardunculus var. scolymus | reverse complement strand
AAATTTCTTGAATGGTAACATATTAAAAATTTTAATATATTATAATATTAAAAACTTGATTTGAATGGGGCATTCATAATGAAAATGTTTCATAATGAAACTGTTTCATATGAGACGTTCATATGGGGCGAACTTCAATCCTAAAGTTCATGAAACTGTTTCATATGGGGCAAATTTCATGAAACTGTTTCATAATGAAAAGGTTCATAACGATGAAACATGTTCATAATCTAATACTCTAGGCATATTGTTCAAATTAATACTCTAGGCATATTATCCA
>NW_020203589.1:17454-17833 GCF_001531365.2 Cynara cardunculus var. scolymus | reverse complement strand
ATCTCTCTATTTCCTAATGAAAATATTGTAATGAATAGTTTCATAAACAAAGTTCAAAAAACAATGGTCATGAAACTGTTTCAATGTGAAAAGGTTTAATTGTAAAATGGTTTATTTGCTCCGTCTATGCATATTATACGTGTTAATGAAATAGGTGTTTTGTGATTGAAGTTTCATGGTTATCCTTGTTGCTTTGTGATTGAAGTTTCATGGTTATCCTTGTTGCTTTGTGATTGAAGTTTCATGGTTATCCTTGTTGCTTTGTAATTGAATGTACATCTAGGTTCATGATGATCCATGTTGCTTTGTGATTGAAGTTGATCTGTTTAGTTGGTAGGATAAAAATGAAACGGGTGCGTAATGTATTGTGTTCTTTTAT
>NW_020203589.1:1858-17124 GCF_001531365.2 Cynara cardunculus var. scolymus | reverse complement strand
CTCTCTCTCTCTCTCTCTCTCTCTCTCTCTCTCTCTCTCTCTATATATATATATATATGGTCTCTATGGTACTCATTTTCTTATGATTAAGATTACAATCATCAATGTTAAACAAATTTACTAATCCAGTTAGCTCGAGGGTAGTGTGTGTGTGTGTATGTGTATCCACACAAAAAGAGGTTGTGGATTTCAAGACAGGAATACGGCTTTTCAGAAGGGACGATGGTTGTAGTTGACAATAACTATGAAGTCAAAGGTGAATTGGTGACGTTGAAGAGGAGGGACCTAAGTTGGGGAAGGCTTCGTTGAATCAGGCGACTGACGACGTCTTGTTTTTGTTTATGTGTTTGCATTGCGTGTGTGTGTGTATATATATATATATATATGTGTGTGTGTATGAGTTCCGATGAGAAAAGAAGTTTTTGTGAGAAGCGTAAGATCTGGACCCTTGGATCAATCTTAATTAAATGTCAACACTAATGAGATGCACCAGATCAATTCTCTTCTAAATCATAATTCATAGGTGACATGAGATTAAAAGTGATTAAGGGTTATTCTTATGTTTCTCATCATAATTTTTTTCGCCTATAGACTCTATGTAATATAGAGAGAGAGAGAGGGGGGGAGGGGGAGGGGAGGGGGAGAGATCAGAGTTTTTTTTGACAAAACTAACCATTATTACAAACCACAAAAACCAATTAATTGAGATATATAAATGGTGAAGGTTTATTATTATGATTTGGATACTTATAAAAGAAATTATGATCAACGTTTTATATTAACAAACAATGAATATATATTAAGTGAATTAAATACTAATTAGACTAGATGAACGGTTGAGATTTGTTTGTATGGTTTATATTGGTGGTTGGATTTGTAAATGAAAGCGCACTTACATACATACATATATACTTACACACACACACACACACACATATATATATAGGGACAAGTTCATTTATTAACCTTAATTATTGTGTTAACTTTATGAATTAATCATGACCATTGATTTTTAAAACAAATGGTTAGAGATTAATTATATTATAAATTTAATTTATTAAATGTGTAATCTCACAAACATATATAAACATAATTGTTGAATGGTATTTATGTAAGATAATGTGCATTAAATGACATCGGTTACAAACAGTAGAATTCATATATGTTCAATTGTGTTCATAATTGCCACAAATGTTCATATATGTTCAATTTGTGTTCATAATTGCCACAAGTATTCATATATGTTCAATTTATGTTCATAATTATTACAAGTGTTCACATATATGTTCAATTTCTGTTCATAATTGTCACAAGTATCCATATATGTCAATTTGTGTTCATATGGGTGTCTACATGTCAATTTGTGTCATGCATATCAATTTGTGTTAATAATTACCAAGACATTCGCTTTGATTATTTACATCACTTCCCGATCTCAAACTCCGACTGTCACCATAAACAATTTTAATCTCTCAATGTTGTCGTGTTGTTTTCCAATGTCTTTATTCATAATTGCTTGAACAATAACAAACATTTTACTAGCAGATCAAACGAGAACCACAAAAAGTTGAGAACCTTTAAAATCGATTTAAGCCCTAATTTGGTTTTGATCATATGGTTTTAATTGAAAGTTGTTTTTAATTAGAAAATGACATAATCATCATTTTCGTAACAGAGATTCATCAAATTAATAAAAATCCCTTGTGGACTGTGGCCACAGATGTTCAAAATATGTGACTTTGGGCTATCTGCAAAGCAGATGATGGTCCTGGGATTAGTCGGATGGTCGTCCTAGGATTAGTCGGTTCGCATAACATGTTGGATATCCAGATTAATATTAAAAAAAAAAAACAATTTCGTCTACGATCTTTGACCTTTTCGACACCAATCATGATAATCTCATCATTGTTGAAGAATTCAGTCGTGCCCTAATTTTCCTTGGCCTAGATAGCAACATGGATGAGTTGGATTCCATCATCAACTCCTTTATCCTGCCCGGAAAAGTTGTCCTGACTTACGATGATTTCCAGGCGTTACACAGATCTACCGACGATCTGTTCTTTCACCTACACGATCTCCGCAACCAAGCGATCGGAGATAAAGATCAGGATGAGGTTGCCAGTTGTGATAGTAGCAAACAGGAGGAGGCCGATCTGACGGAGGTGTTTAGCGTGTTCGACCTACACGGAGATGGATACATTTCGGTAGGGGTGCTCCAAAACCCGACCAACCCAACCAGAAACAACCCAATGTCTATTGTAAAAGTGTCAAGCCGTAGGTAATGAGTTGATATTGGGTTACTATTATTTGAACCCAACCTAACGCGATGAACCGATATCCTTTTATTTCTTGGGTTTAATATGATTGTTAGAATTTCTATTAATACATACATTAAACAATTACATTATCATGTATACTTTTCATATACACATGTTTTCAATCTATTCACATCTCTATATAACTCATTTATATACATGTTCGATAACTGTGAACGTATATATGTAAATTGAGAAAATTAACTGAATGTGATATACGTAAGAAATATGGATAAGTTGTATCAAATGGTTGACGATGAAAAAGAAATAATGAGTAGAGAAAATAACATATTCAAGGTTAGAATAATATTTTAATGTACCAAAGTATCACTCCAACCAACTCGACTAACCCAACCAAACCGTACGGGTTGGGTTGGGTTAGGTCGGGTTGCACTTTGGTTTAGATTGGGTTGAATTAAGATTTTTCAAACAGCAAGCATTGGGTTGAGTTGGGTTGTTCAAATGTCTTCAACCCAACCCATGAACACCCTACATATTGTCTTTGAGATCCCAAATTACAAATTTACCTTCAAACTTCCAAAAATTTTAGTAACATTACAAAAAAATGCCACCATGTTTAATGGCATTTTGAGATCGGTCCTTACAGTCCTCAACTTTTATATGGTTCTCTCATGATTTAACCCCTCTCTCTCTCTCTCTATATATATATATTCATTGAGGATCATGTTGGTTCTATCGTTTAACTGGTCATGACTTAATGCGAAAACTCGTTAGTGTGTGAACAATTTGGATGTGAGTGTTAAGTATCAAGGTGGAATGTTAAATTTGGTGGTGCTCATTGTTATATGCTTGTGAACATTGTTGATTTATTTGAGCAAAGGAGCGGAGAGTACACGCGAGGGCCAATGGCCACCATGATTATGGTATACGCGTGGGGGTGCTTAGTTCGTATTAGGGAATGAAAATGGGAATGATCAGCGAATTGAAGCTTGTATAATCATCAAATTAACGCTTTTATTTAGACATAACTTTTACAAAACTGTGTCAAGCTCACTTTCTCCGGTGAAGTGAAGATCATGTATAACGATGGATATCATCCATGACCGGAGGCGAGAGTGGTGGCATTGCCGATAAATCTATATCAGCCGCTTGTAGAACACTCCTAATACCTATTCGAGGTTCTTTATTGCCAATTTTTCTAGAAGAAACACCGCCTGCTGCGTCGATAGCTTTTGATGAATTACTAATAATCTCGTCGGATGACGAAAATGGGTCCCTCCATGAACTTGTTTGGACGGACTCGATTAAAGAACTGTAAACGCCAGCTTCCCTTAATCCTTGCATAATCACCTATTCACATATGAATATATTATGAAGCAAATAAAACTGTAGAAGAAAATCAGAAGAAGAAAAGGAAGGCAAAAAAGGAGATACCATAGGAGCATGAATGCGGGTTAAAATTCCCTTTTTCATGAGTTTCTTGTTTAGATCTTTATCCATCCACACAACATGTTCGCGGTACCTGAAGATCATAACATTATGGCATATTTGGTAAAACTTATGGTTTTGTGCAGAATGATTAAGTGGTCAAAATGATTAAGTGGCTTTCATGATATAGTGCAAAACAAAATAATAATTGTTTGGTAATTGTTTACAATGAAATCAGGGCGCTTAATGGTTAAGGGAGGTTCAGCATACAAAATCATTCAGAGGGTTTTAGAACCATTAAGAGGCAGACTTTTTTTTGCCAAACAAGATTCACCTCTTAATGATTCAGATGCTGCCTCTTAATGGAACTATTAAGAGGTAAACAAACAACTTAAGTGTTGTATGAATAAGAGACATGTTTGATTGAGGCTCGATCTTGATCAAGTATTTAATAAAAATGTATACTTCATAAATGTTCTGAATAACAAAAAATGAACTTAACCTTAATCTGTCGCAGGCGATTTCTTCAACTATATTGGTGAATCTAGTTTGGAGGGTTTTGTAATAAGAGGGACTGTATAGGAAAGGCAAGGTCTACATACATCCTATTCCCACCGCGGGACCCTATCTTTGGGTGGGGCCTACTAGGTACGTTTCGTTTGGTTTCGTTTGGTTTGGTTTCAAAGCTGATGAAGCAACTGTGGTGAATGAAGGTGTGGACAGCAGACCAATGGTTGGGAGTCTGTTGACAAAAAGGACCTCTAAATAGGAATGGCATGACATTTGGTCCTGGCTGGTTAAGAGGGATATGGTTCTTTTTAACAAATAGCCTTCACCTCTGATCGAATCAGAGGTGGAACTGATTCAACTTATTAAGGGGACATCAAACACCATTAGTGTGTTAATGATACACACAATCTAGGGGTATAGACAAAACGAGCCGGCTCATCAAAAAGCTTGGCGAGCCAAAGCTATGTAACTTGACCAGCATGCTTAAGTGTTATAACTATCTGAGTTGAGCATGACTGTATGAGCATAGTATGGCTCTGGCACGATAGCTTGGGAAGCTTAAGTGAACCAAGGCGATATGAGCCTAGTAATTGGTTTTGACTTCAAACGTGAAAGAATGACAACTATTATAGAACTAGAATTCCAATTACTCAGATCTTGACATGGGCTATGAACATTTGTTGCTTTTCTACAAATGGTGAACAATTGAAGATCAAAATGGAATCTCATCTTGATTAGTTCAAATTATGAAAGAAAACTTGGTAATAGTTCTTACCAATTTAGCATCTCCTCCTCCGTTGCAGTTGATGCAATTATAAAAGCCTGCAGCAAAAGACGCTCATAAGGATTACTTTATACCATATGATAGATGATCAGCCCACATAACTTGCTAATCTGAATCATCCACATTCATGTAAATCACCAAGACCATATCTATACAATATTATAAAGCATTTGACAAAAACTCTTAAAAACCATTTTATATGCATGAAGTACTGTTTATTGATACATATTACTTAAAATTCAAGATTACAAGTAAACTGTGCGTAAGTGCAACTTATTAAAGCTTCATGTTTGAATTTGTGTAACTAACTTCAGATAAACATAATCAAATAGAGGATAAACATTTCATTTTAAATATAAAAAAACTAAAATATAATTAGGATAATCATCGAGTTCTAACAAAATACTTAATTATTATCTTTATAAAAAAATTATATTATTAAACCAAAAATAAAAATAATTAATTAAAGAAATACACAAAAAACGAGAAATTTTAAATAGTTAGTTTGATACTAATATCAATATTTTTTTATGATATCTTCATATTTATATTTTATTCAACAATAAAAACATTATCTCTTTCTCAAAACCACATAAAACCGTATTATAACATCGGCTAAGACAAAAAAAACGAAACACTAAAATCGAGATGTATCTAGTTACATTGTGCGAGTACCCTTCTAGTATGTATATACACACACACGTGTGTGTGTATAGCGGTGGGTTCAAATGAAAACCAAGTTTCGGTTGTGAAACGGGGGACAAAGGAGAGCGCGACATGTGTCCCTGCATCCACACAGGTTATTCATAATGAATGATGATGAATGTGTATATACCTCATGAATAATAAATCAATTTAAGATGGATCATGATTGTTGTTATTCATCATGAATGTTGTATTATTCATCATGAATAGTTCATGAACTTCACCTTCTTCATTATTCATACTGAATGCGGACGTCGGGGACACGTGGCGTGCTCTCCTTTGTCCCCCGGTCTAAAGCTGAAAATCAGTTTGCAATTGAACTCTCTCTCTCTCTCTCTAATAGTGCGACACCTGACATATTCTTCAGGAATATGGACGTGTTATTCATTATGAATTTATCACATCTCCATCATGAATGTGTGATGCATGATGAATAATACATCCATATTCATCATGAATG
Source organism: Cynara cardunculus var. scolymus (assembly GCF_001531365.2). Lineage (NCBI taxonomy): Eukaryota > Viridiplantae > Streptophyta > Magnoliopsida > Asterales > Asteraceae > Cynara > Cynara cardunculus. The sequence goes on along the minus strand of NW_020203589.1, from coordinate 10,961 downwards.
TATGTGTTATTCATGATGAATATTCATCCTGAAGAGGGACATGTGCCGTGCCATGGGAAGTTCCCTGGTTCTAAAAAAAACAGGTTCTCAACCAAACTTTCCTGTAATATACACATCTATATATACTGTCTAAACATGAACCTGTAGTTCTAGTTTTAACAAAAATCTCACAAAGAATCAAAACGTGGTTGTTGATTATGATTTTTGGAGACAATTGAGTATTTGAATGTCACTCAGATGTCAAAAATGCCTCTGAATAATGACAAAACAGATGAACATTTAGACTAGAATAAGTAGCACCAATAATTTGCAAAGATGATGATGAGGGCAAAAAAGTTGTTGGCTTTAAAGTTTACCAAAAACCAATATGTTGCAAGTTTCATGAGACATCAAGATTGAAATTTGCAGTTTTGATGGGGAAGTAGATTTAAGAGATGACTACTGACCTTCAAACAACACATATATTATAAATATTAAGATAAAAAAGAAGACAGAAGAAGCAAACACATAAAGGAGAAGCATCAATACTCACATCTCTGTCGAATTCCAACATGAAGCATCTTTTAACCTCTTCTTTTGTAGGCTTGCAGCCACATCGATCACGCCTCGATGTCAAATCTGAAAACTTGGTGTAGGTATAATGTAGAACAGCAGCCTCCTCCAATTTGTACTCACTAAATACAAACATCTAATAAAGTTACTAGAATGCGTAAAAAAGTAGTGGTAACGAACAGTGTGTTATGAAAATAAGAAAATGGTCATACTTTGGATTCTTCATATAGTTGTGCCATCTATGTGCACCGTTAGGACGCAAATGCGGTTGGATACGAGCTCCCGCCTTCCCATTTCCATATGTCAAAAAGTAGTTTGGATTACCACGAGTTGCATCTTTGTAATTGCCAAAGTATGTTTCCTTCATAAGGTGGTCATAGTTTTTTTTGAACATCGAAACCTGCAGTAAAACATGAGTGTTTATCTGATCAATAACACCTACCAGTTCTTCAGATCTAGAGGGTGTTCTTTGCTATAGCCTCAATCTTAGTTTTAACATCATGGCTTTGTGACTTTGACGATTGTGGGAGGATATACTTTGTGTTTTTTCAGTGATTTTGTTACCAAGTTTCTTTCTTGTTGCGGTTTGACTTCTCATTATATTTCCATATGCAAGTGTGGGTGTGACACAATACACACCCGTTTATCTAAAAATAGAAATAGAAATGAGTGTAGTTGAAGCTCAGGTGTACTTTGAATGGGCGTTTTTGTTTTGGTATGATTTATTGTGAGGATGTGTGGAACCTTATCAAATTACTCTCCAAAAGAGGCCTTAAAGAGACAAAGGAGGTTCCAACATATATTGAGGATAAATGGTTCAAGTCTAGTCGATGTGGGACTCCAACACACCCTCTCCAACAGAGTCATATAGACACAAATTGTCCAAAGTGTTAAGAGGGAGCCAGACGGGCACATATTGTCCAAAAGTGTCGAGCCTAACTCTGATACATATAAAGATAAAATGGTCCATGTCGGTCGACGTGGGACTCCCAACAGTTTTAGATACTTCTATGATGTTCCTTTGTTGAGGTTACATATGTATGCCACATTCAAAGTTAGCATCTTTTCAAACGCAAACCACACCCACATGATACGTAATGCATGAGATACAAGTACTCGTTCCTGCATTTCTGGGGTTTATGATTTGGTTTTATAGCAATGGCTTAGTTTTTTGTTTATAGAGTGAAGTGAATGATGCATAGTTTGCAATTTTGAGTTTTGTGACTGAATTCGAGGTGTTTTGGCCTTGAGTTTAGTATGAAACACTTGGTTGATTATGCGTTATAAAACTAGTTTCAAGTTTCAACCGTTAGTTGTATTCAGATGTCCTTCATATTGTCCTTTTAACACATTAAATTGTAAATTAAGCATTCATTCAGGCATAGATGAATACCTCACTGAAAGGTTCCTGTATGTTGTCTCGTTCAACACAGCTCTCCTGAAAGAATGAGGTGAAAATAAGGGGTTATAATGAACATCACTCGTACAAACTTCTTACGGTCAAAATTATAAGTCAAGCACCAAAACGGAGCGACCCGAAAACTTACATAGTTTGGAAATACAACCATATCGACATTTTCGGGCAAGTCTGATAAAAGCTGTCTGAGAGAGTATTCACGAGTGCCCGCTGGATGAATCAACTCGTCTGTGTCCAGATGAATAATCCATTCCATATGAGCTTCCTTGAAATAAATAGACAATATCAAGAACTTCATAGAGTCGTGTTTGTGCATAGACCATTGAAAAAGTTTCAGAACGGAAGAAAGAACAACATACTCTTGCCATGACAATAGCCATTTCCATATTAAGAGATTGCTTGACGAATAACTCATAGTTGCATGGTTTGTAGAAGAAGCTTGACAACCAAGTCTCATTCCAGATTCGGCTAAAGATTCAAATAGTAGTTGTTACAAATTCATAAGTAGAGCTAGAAGCACAAAAACATGATATAAACTCGAAGAAAGTAGGAAGCATATAACGGGTGTGCATCTCCTGTGAAGCATTTTGTTTCCTTTCTGGATGTGGAGGTATTATTACTTGAAACCAGAAATAAAAACGAGAAAGATGAGCAAGCCATTTAGAGGAACAAGTCAAGTATGTGTCTCACCCGCACCCAAGTCAAATTCGGACCTGGTGTATATCTGGCTGCAACTGTACCCAATTTGCATCCGATGCGGACAAGACACTTGCTACAACAAAATCTGCTTTACCGGACACAAATTGTGTCTAAATGCCTTAACAGACTGCTTTATAAGACCTAAGTTCATAGTACCAAATTTTGTAAAGATGTTATGATAATTTGACAGGAAGCTTTTGGGCTTCCTAACAAGTTATTTAATACAATTTCGAAATAAAGTGTCTAGTTAGTCTTATAAAAAACAAGTGCCATATAGAAAGCAAATAGGACACTTTATTTCAGAAGTGTCCTAAAAAAAACTTATTTGGATGTACAACTACATCCCAACATCATATTGTCACACTTCTATGTAGGACGCACAATTCACAATTGTTTTTCCCTATAAACATAAGTCTCATAAAGCAATCTATTAGGACATTTAGATATCTTTGGCGTCCTATAAAGCCAATTTTGTTGTAGTGACTCCAACTCAAGAATCAGTGCTTAATAGCGTAGATGCATCAAAACTAACCTCTTGGCTTGTTGTTCCTCGAGTTCTTTTGTTCTGTGTATCAGTTTCACCTTCTGCAATAAGATGGACATAAACTAGTTTATGAAGTATGATATATATATATATATATATATATATATATAACAAAAGATAATCTTTGAAGTTAAGGGAGCACTGCCAAGGAGAACATAGCCAAATTAAACTCACAGGAATGGACTCTAGAACTTTAGATACACCTGGGGTTGCAGCTTTTCCTTCCACAAACAAGAAGAAGTTTGTAACACCAATAACTTTATGATAGAAAATCCATGGTAATATCTGCTCTAGGCCAGCTGAAGTGCTTGAAGTGATGCATATCTGCCATTCAACAAATTACAGATGACCAATTAGTCTTGTGGAGCCTTAAAGTCACTGTAACTATCTATGGCATCATGCATGATGATAACTATTTGCATGAGACTACCAAAACACTTGCTAGTGTAGCTCAAAATTCATCAGTCAGATATGAGGATTTCTCCAGTTCATTAACTTAATCGAATGGTGATCCTACTTGATTAACCCTTGATTTCATACCAATTAAAAAAAAGAAATCGAAAATTATACGCCTCTAGGTATTGTACGTAAACATTAGGAATTCCCATAAAAATCAATCCAGTTTTCCAAAATCAATGAGATAATCGATAGATGCTAACTATTGATACCTTTGGATTTAGATCGGATTCGAGATTGAATTTCCAATCCCTAAAGTAAGGAAAAGAAATGGACCGGCTTTGGCCCAATATATCCGCACAATTGGAGGAAGTGGGGGTGGTGACTTTGGAGGTGGTGGTTATATCCATACCCGGAAATTCAAGGCCATTTATCGACGACCACCGGGTTATCGGATCACTGATTTCACCACGCCATTGGAGGACGAACGCGAATGCTGCTAGAGAGAGGGGAAGGAGTGTGAGTAAGAGTAAAATCCTGGAAGCGAAAACCTGAGAAGATTGTGATAATGATGATGAAGATGGACTGGGTTTGATAGATGGATATAGACCCGCCATTGTTGCTTGGAAATGGTGAGATTTAACGTTTCATAATCGTGATTTGTGTGTCTTATTGTGAAAACTTGATAGCGATCAATGCGTTTTTCAGTAACGTTCTTCCATGGAAGGAGACATGGAGATTCAAAATAGCCCCCCACCAGAGAGAGTCGTTTATAGTTGGTGACGTGGCATTCTATCTTTTTGTTTTTTTTTATCAAATTAATAATTTTGTATTAGAAATAAATAACTATAATTTTTATATAAGTTATTTTATTAAAACGATAGTAGGAACTAGGAATGATGTTTTAAAAGATTGTAATATTAATTATCATTTATTATTTTTAATTATAAAAATATATATTAATTATCAATAAAAATTAATTATTACTAAATCTTAATTATTTTTAATTATATCTTATATATTAATATTAATATTAATATTAATTAAAAAAAATTAATTAACCTGGATATACAACCCGCTATGCGAGTCGACTAATCTCAGTGTGACCATCTGCTTTGCCAAAATAGCCCGGAGTCACCGTATTTGAACTTTTGTGGCCATAAAGAGATTTTTATTTCTCCTTCGATTTGAACCTGTGATCTCCTTGTACTTTTGACTGTTGAAACCAAGTTCAAATCAATCAGACACTACCCTTGTGGTTACACTAACTTATATAGGTGAAATTTAATGTATTTTTTGGAGTATGATTCTCAAAAAAGACATTTTCAAATTATATATTACTAAATATGCACTTTTAAAGTGTGAACTCTTAAATATATATTTTGAAATTGTATTCTTTAAAATAAAATTTGAATAAACGTACTTTCAAATTTTATGTGACTTTTTAAATCAAATATTATATAATTTTTTGCATGAAATGAATAAAACATCGCATCATTTTCATACAAAACGAATGAAACGTCATATAAAACAGTTTGAAATAATACATACTACAAATACAACGATGCAAAGTGATTCGATCAAACATGTATATAATTTGTGTGTGTGCGCTTTTCTTAGCACAGAGCAGGAGGTCACTCAACCATAAAGATTGTGACGTAGTAGTTGATGCACAAGGGGATGTGGTGAAATATCTCATCTGTCATGGGTCATGTTTTAGATGTCCATAATAATTGTGATCACTGAGTTTATCAGAGTTGATCTAACGATTGTATACATTTAATTGTGATTAATAAAAGGCATTGTCTATTCATTTTACATAATTCGTTTTTTTTAATATATGAGCATGATGATAACTCTAAAATAAGATTCGTGGACATCCCTGATCAAAGTATTACTTAAGACTTGGATTAAAGTAATACAACTGACACTACTAGAACAATGACTATTTCCGGCGGCCGGAATCCGCCGGAAATTTTCCAGCGGATTTCCGTAGGGCAACAAAAAAGTCAACTTATGTTGACTTCCGCCGGTAAATTTATTGTGATAATATTTCCGGCGGATTTCATAATTACTCATTTTAGTCTTGTATTTAAATCTAATTACAACAATTTACAGGCGGATTCCCAGCGGATAATTAATTGTTTTTTTTGTAAATTAAAATCCGCCGTAAAATAAGTAAGAAATATTATATATATATATATATAACTATTTCCGGCGGATATTAACTTTAAAAAAATAACTAATTATCCGCCGGAAATAATTATCCGAATTTTAAAAAATAATTAATTACAACAATTTACCGGCGGATAAATAATTATTTAAAAAAAAAAAGAATTATCTATTTCCGGTGGATTTCCTGCGGATTTTCATTTTCTCCAATTTTTTAAACTTTTCTTTTCTTAATGAATCGTATTGAGCTTTAACGGTTCTATTGGGCTTTAGAGAATGTTAGTTGGGCTTTAATGGATCGTATTAGGCTTTAACGGATCATATTGGGATTTAGTGGATGTTAGTTGTGGTTTAATGAACCGTATTGGATACAAGTTGGTGATTTTTTTTTTTTGATTAACCTGGATATCCAACCCGCTATGCGAGCTGACTAATCCCAGAGCAAACATCTGCTTTGCAAATAGCCCGGAGTCATCGCATTTGAACCTCTGTGGCCACAAGGGGATTTTTATTTCTTCTTATATTTGAACCTGAGACCTTCTGGTACTTTTGACCTTTGGAGCCGAACTCAAACCAGTCAGGCACCACCCTTGTGGTTACAAGTTGGTGAATTTGTATACAAGATAGATTCATAATGAGAACACTGCATGAGATGTCGTATGAAAGTCATACGTTTTCTTATTTTGATCGTAACATGATAACATCATGGGCAAAGCGAGTCTTGGCCTAGGGTCACCCTCACCTTTATAAAAATATGTATTACATTATACCATAGTCGAGATTTACCACTTCTAGGAAAAAATCAACACGCTCTAAAGGCATTGGTGATCTTGTAAAAAAAAAGTTAAACAAGAGGACTACCCCTCATCCCCATCCCCAACGGGGAAACGATGACTTTATTTTTCGTTTATATAAGTTATTTTAAATTAAATATGTGAGAGACCATACATGTTTTAATCTCAAACATTTTCAATAAACCTAAAATCAAAATGAATTTAATTTAATACAAAAAAACTCACAACATCATATAAGAATTAATGACCTTAAACCAAAAAAAATAATCAATTTAATCCAAAAAAAAAACTTAAAGTCACATGTATCAAAAGATATTGAGTAATATAAAATCATATCGAGTAATATACAAAACTTATTGAGTAATTGTACTTTGACTTGATATACAAAATATTACATATTAACATCCAAAAAATAACAATTCTAGATTATAAACCTAGTTAGGAAATATGAAATTATTAATTACCGCTTTAGTTAAAATAAATAATATGTATATATATATATATATAATTTATTAATTAATATATATATATAACGGGTACGGGACAGGAATGGGAGTATGATACCCATCCCTGTCTCCATCCCCGGTTTGAGACAAACGAGAATACTCGTCCCTGTCTTCACGGGAAATCCTTGTCCCCAATCAAGATGGGTGGACCGGGTTTTTAGGTGGATCAATGTCCATTCTCATGCCTACCATCTATCACCATTTTTGTGTTTTTAATGAGCCAATCCGGGACAATAAAAATCAATTTGTTTCACATCATTTTTATTTTTGTTTAACTAATATATTTATTAATAATTTTGTGTTTTACATATTTAAATCGTCGTTTAAATGTAATTATTGAAATTATATAGATAACTACTTTTTATTTATATACAATTAATAATGATTTTACTTTAATAAGGTATAATAATAAAGTAATATCAGTTTATTAGTATATTATAAAACATGTGTTTTAAATGGTTACAATATAAAATCTAAGGGGCTGTTTGGCGGTTGCTGAATGATTTAGTGCAGAATGGTTAAGTGGTCAGAATGGTTAAGAGGGGCAGAATGGTTAAGAGGGGCAGAATGGTTAAGTGCTGAGTGAAATAATGTTGTTTGGTAACTGTTCTCTGAATGACAATAAATTACCATTTTAACCCTCGAGACAAAAGAGTTCCATTCTAATCAAATTAAGGTTATCCAATTCACAAAAGAGTCCATACAACATAAAATACTTTACACCGGCGACCGGCGATAGAACCAAAATCATCCAAATATATCCTATTGTGTTCAAGTGAAGCTACTGTGGTGCATACCGGCGACTGGCGACCGGCGATTTCTTCATCCAAAACAGAAGATAGATGAAAGATTTGGAGACAGAAGATACCTGATGGAGGCGAGCGGCGAAGCTGTGGAAGGCGACCGACGATGGAGACGGTGGTGGTCACAGGCGACAGAGACTCGGGAGGTGACAAGCGGCCGACCTGGGGAAGGGAACAAGACTCGTGAAGGCGACGTTAAGAGAGAATGGGATGGCTGGAAGAGTGGTGTGGAGGGGTAAAAAGGGAACAAATGCAATCTGAATGGTTTAGTGAAACTATGGATGCAAAATGGTTAAGATGTTATTGTAACCATTAAAAGGATTGTTGTTTTTTGCCAAACAGACCTTACCTCTTACCGATTAAGAGGTTGACTCTTAATGTCACCATTAAGAGCCAAACAAACAGCCCCTAAGAGTTGGTCATAAAATTTTACTTTTTGGACCACAAGAAACAAAATCTAAAAGTCAATGTACAAAAAATTTTAAAGTCGATTATAATATAATTTTTAAAATAAAATATTAAAAGTTTAAAAAAAAGTTATATTCAATTTTAAGAGCTACTTTATTTTATCAATTATCTATATACTATATTATAAAATATTTGGCTAAAACTCTTAAAAACATTTTTTTATGCATAAAGTACTGTTTATTGATGCATATTACGTAAAATTCAAGATTACAAGTAGGATATGTATTAGTACATCTTATTAAAGCTTCATGTTTGAATTCGTATAACTAATTGCGGATAAACATAATCAAATACATGATACACATTATTTTAAATATAAAAAATTTAGATTATAACTAAGATAATCATTGAGTTATAACATATTACTTAATTATTATCTTAAAAAATTATTTTATTAAACCAAAAATAAGTTAGTTCGTTTTTAAACTTCAATTAAATTATATATACTATATTATAAAGCATTTGACAAAAACTCTTAAAACCCATTTTTTATGCATGAAGTACTATCTATTGATGCATATTATTTAAAATTTAAGATTACAAGTAATTTTACGTAAGTACAACTTATTAAAGCTCCATTTTTAAATTCATGTAACTAACTTATGATAAACATAATCAAACGCAGGATATACATCCATTTTAAATATAGAAAATATGAAATATAATTAAGATAATTATTGAGTTCTAACATAATGTTTAATTATTATCTTTATAAAAATTATATTATATTATTAAAATAAAAATAAATTATT
>NW_020203589.1:0-1821 GCF_001531365.2 Cynara cardunculus var. scolymus | reverse complement strand
ATTTTTTTTACAAAATTTTATGTTATCTACAAATTTATATTTTACTTCAAAAATAAAAATATTACCATTTTCTCAAAAACACATAAAATCATATTATATCGATAGAAACAAAGAATAAAAACCAAACATTAAAATCGAGATTCATCTCGCTGCATTGCGCAAGTACCCTTCTATATTATTAAAATGTTCAGTATATTTAATGAAATATTATTTCTCTCTCTTAAACACTTAATTTCATTATTTTCCATTAGTCAGAAAAAAATTAAATATTATTTCTATATCTTGAATATGGAGTTTTAAAGAATTTTCCAAATTTGAAGATTTATACCTTCTATTTTTTTCTTTTAACTATTTGAGCATACCTTATAGTATAGCAGTTGGAGCAAAAATATACCATAAAAATTTATAAAAATATACCATAAAAATTTATAATCTCTATCTTTAGAGATGCTCTAAATATGGAGATCAAGTCGATTTCTTCTAAAAGCATCCATAGCATGAAAGTTTTTTCATCGTATAAACGTCAACTTAACAACCTAAAAACCTCAACTGCTTTTGCTTTAACAAAAAGCCAAAAACTTTTCTCAAACTTTTTAGGGTCTCATCATTTTTAATATATATACACATACAGCTATTGATTCATTTGAAAAGTGGTAAATATTTGAGAAGTAAATAAGTGATCATGGCCTTTCATCTCGTTAAGATCTGCGGCTTTGATTGTGAAGTATCGGATATTTTTTGCATGGTATGTAGAAGATAGAGGGGTGGATTTGTAACTTTTACAAATAGGTGGCAAAATAAGTCCATGTGTGAACGTGTGTTATTCACATATGAATTATATGTTCATATGTGAACCTGTATTCACATATGAACTTTTTAATTCATTCACGTATAAACTAGTTAACTGATTTATATATAAACTCGTGTGATTCACGTATGAACTAATTAATTGATTCATATATGAACATGTGTGATTCATATATGAACTAATTAAGTGATTCACATGCTAACTAGTTAATTGAGTCCATATGAACTAATTAACTGATTCACATATGAACTATAGGTTCACATATGCACTTATGGGTTCACATATGCATTTGTTTGACCAGTCAGAGTGGCAAATCTTGACTAGTCAAAGCCGCAATCTTGATCAATATTGATCGTATGTGTGTGTGTGTATGTAGGGAGGGATTCATTAGAGAAGTGGTAAGTATTTGAGAAGTAAAGAAGTGATCATAGTCATTCATTTGGTTAATATTTGCGGCTTCGAATGTGAAGTACCAGATAGTTTCTCACATGGGTGTGCGGAAGATAAAGAAATAGTTTCATAACTTTTACAAATATGCGGCAAACAAGTTCATATGTAAACCTGTTAATTCGTTCACACGTGAACAATTTAACTAATTCACATATGAACACATCGGTTGATATGTGAATTAGTTAATTAGTTTATATGTGAATCACAAGGGTTCATATGTGAATCAGTTAAAATAGTTCATATGTGGATCACACGGTTTCCCAAATGAATCCGTTTGCCGTATATTTGCAAGATTTTCGAAACTACCCCCTCTATTTTTCGCATAGCCGCAAATTTTGACCAGTCAAATTCGATCTTGACCGTATGAAGGGTTATGATCACTTATTTACTTCTCAAATATTTATTAATTATCAAAATAACATGTGGCTACACCTATGTTGGTCCCAAAAGGGTCTACAAAAATACTAAACAGTTTCTAGAAGGGGGGGGATGAATACAAACACAATTTTCAAATTTAAAATATATATTGATAAAGAAGATCAATACAGATTTTACAAGATTGT
>NW_020203588.1:19463-20852 GCF_001531365.2 Cynara cardunculus var. scolymus | reverse complement strand
TTGTGTCGGTATCATGTAGCAAGTATGTTTTGATTTAAACGGGATATGAACTTAGGAGAAACCTAGGTGGGAATTGGGAATTTGTTATAGGATTCTATTTATTGTTATGTATACGTCGTAACTTTCAGAAAGATGGTCGACGGTGATGAAGCTAGTCACAYCCCATCTAACGACAATGTAAGWGAAAATGCTCCACACCTGGAGATTTATGATGATGAGGCACCGATGTCTCCTCGAAGCGAACGTTTGATGCAACATATGACTTTATTATTTCAGAAAATGTTAGCCCAACAACGACATGACGATAGAAAGTCTGAAGATGATAAAAGTAAAGGTAAGGAGAAAGAAACGAGTGACATCTCAAARCCCAAAACCGACCGAGTCTCTTTTAAAACCTTTCGTGGTAGCGGTGCTACTAAGTTCTTTGGGAAGGTTGATCCATTGGAGGCAYTTGAATAGATATCAAATACTGAGAAGGTCTTTCGCATCACCCGAATGCTATGTGATGGTAAAGTGAATTATGCCAAGGCCATGTTCAAAAGTAGGGCCTTGATATGGTGGAATGCTACTTTTGTAGCTTTAGGTGAAACTGAAAAAGAAGGTATGCCTTGGGAGTCTTTCAAAACTCGTTTTAACAAGCAATATTGTCCAATTGATCTACAAGAATTATTAGAGAAGGAGTTTCTTGATCTTAATCAAAGAAAGATGTCAGTGGTGGACTACGAGACCGAGTTCAATCATAAAGCATAGTTTRCCACACGTTTCTTGACTACAGAATAGGAACGTGTAGACCACTTTATAGACGGATTGCGGTCAAAGATTCGAGATGTCGTCGCCAATCGTGACATTTCAGAGTTTCAGAAAGCGGTGGAATCTGCACGACGGCGCGAACACGATTTGACCCGCTCGGATCGTAATCCAGCTTCGCCAGCCAAGCGACCTCGAATTGAAGGTGCCATATCTGCACCAACAGAGCAATTTTCTAGGAATTTCAATCCGAGATACGCTCAATGCCAAGCTAGATTGCGACCTCAATCTTGGTCCCAAGCTTATAGCCTTCAGTCAAATGCTCCTCCACCATGTTCCATTTGTGGTAAGGCTCATCGGGGCCGATGCAACACTGTTCGCCCTGAAGTTAGATGTCATGGTTGTAGTGAAGTTGGACACGTGAAACTGAACTACCCGAGGAGGGTTATGACATGCTACTCATGTGGTGCTATAGACCATCGTCAGAGAGAATGCCCTCGATCTAAACCTGAGGAAAGTAATGCTTCTGTTCGCCGACCTTCTACTAGTAGTGTTCCTCGTCAAAAAGAGGAGGTACAGTGCGTTTCAAATCACTGCTGAGGAAGCTCGAGATAAACCGGATGTGGTTATGGGTATATTTCT
>NW_020203588.1:16748-17678 GCF_001531365.2 Cynara cardunculus var. scolymus | reverse complement strand
TGAATGTAAAATTCTCTATCATCCAGGTTAAGCTAATGTTGTTGCAGATTCTTTAAGCCGAAAGACGTATGCAAACTCCATGTGTTATGTTATTACACATACGTCCGTGACATCTACACTAGTTGACAACATACGAAAATGGCAAGTAGAGGCTTTGAAGCCTGATCGTSTGAAACCAGAGCGTATAGTTGGTTATGTTTCGTATCCGACAGATGATAGTCGAGGACTTAAAGTCTTCAAGGACCGTGTTTGGATTCCAAAAGTCGGTGGTATTCGGGAATTGGTATTCTCTGAAGCACATAAGTCGTAGATATTTGTGCATCCGAGCAGTACAAAGATGTATTACAATTTGAGATCTGAATATTGGTGGCCGGGAATGAAGCGTGATATCGGCCTATATGTGGAACAATGTGTTACGTGTTCGCAGGTTAAAGCTGAACACCAAAAACCTTTTGGTAGCCTTCAACCTCTCGATATACCGGTGTGGAAATGGGAGGAACTTACAATGGATTTCGTTATAAAGCTACCGAAGACGTCTCGTCAGCACGACAGCATCTGGGTTGTCATGGACCGTTTAACCAAAAGTGCTCACTTTATGCCTGTTCGAGAGTCATATTCTATGGATAAATAGGCACAAATTTATATCAATGAGATTATTGCACGACATAGTGTTCCTCTTAAGGTAATTTCTCATCGAGATTCTCGATTTACTTCGAAATTTTGGGCTAGTTTACAACGAGAACTAGGGACACGCATGGCATTGRGCACARCCTATCATCCCTAAACTGATGGCCAGTCCGAACGCRYGATACAGACGTTAGAAGATATGTTGCGAGCATGTATCCTTGAGTTTGGTGGTAGTTGGGATATGCATCTACCATTGGTTGAATTTTCATACAACAACAAATATCACTCGACTATCGGTATGAC
>NW_020203588.1:11659-13568 GCF_001531365.2 Cynara cardunculus var. scolymus | reverse complement strand
GAAATCAGGTGCTTACGGAAACGTCCTATAAACCAAGCGGACATTTCGAATTAGAAACTCGTAAATATTATATCCCGTTTGCTTTCTAATGGTTTAAAAATGTAACTTTTGGTGGTTTGTTTATCATTTATAGAAATGAGGTATTCATCCTGGTATCATTTATGTAATCTGGGTCTTTCATTAATTCACCCAATCTTTCCTGTTTCATCTTGTCTTCCTTCATGGCGTCATGTTGAAATCTCGTAATTCTTCTTGAATACTTGRTAATAACTCTACTGGTAAAGCTATAGATTTGATAGTTCCACTCTTCTTTTGTCGGCTTAATGCATCGGCCACTACGTTTGCCTTTCCTGGGTGATACAAGATTTCACAATCATAATCGCTTACCAATTCCAACCATCTTCTCTGACGCAAATTCAGATCCTTCTGATGGAACAGATGTTGCAAGCTCTTATGATCTGTGAAAATTTGACATTTCGTTCCATACAAATAGTGCCTCCATATTTTCAAAGCAAACACTACTGCCGCCAATTCCATATCGTGAGTAGGATACTGCCTTTCATGATCTTTTAACTGTCTAGAAGCATAAGCTATTACCTTTCCACGTTGCATAGATAACACAACCCAAACCCATCTTTGACGCACCACTATATACCACAAAATCTTCCATTCCATCTGGCAAAGAYAGAATCGGTGCAYTGCATAACTTATCTTTTAACATCTGAAAGGCCTGAGCTTGTGCTTCATCCCACTCATATTTTACATTCTTCTTAGTTAGCTTTGTTAATGGAGTGGCTATATGAGAGAAATCTTGTATAAACTTACGATAATATCCAGCCAATCCAWGAAAACTTCTGATTTTAGTTGGAGTCTTTGGGGCTTCCAATCTCTCAATGGCTTCAATTTTCAAAGGATCCACCTTAACGCCTTCTTTTGAAATAACATGCCCCAAAAACTGAACTTCTCGCAGCCAAAATTCATATTTTGACATCTTGGCATACAATTTCTCTTGTTTCAGTAATTCCTGAAGTAATCTCAAATGATGAGCATGCTCTTCTTCCGATCGAGAATATATTAGAATATCATCAATGAAGACAATCACAAATTTATCGAGATAGGGACGACAAACCATATTCATCATGTCCATAAAAGTTGCATGCGCATTTGTGAGTTCAAATGGCATAACCAGAAATTCGTAATGGCCATAACGTGTACGGAATGCCGTTTTCGACACATCCTCATTTCGAATCTTTAATTGATGATAATCTGACCATAAATCAATCTTCGAAAAATAAGTAGCCCCAACCAATTGATCAAACAAATCATCAATTCTTGGGAGAAGATACTTATTTTTTATTGTCAATTTATTCAGTTCCCGGTAATCAATGCACATTCTCATTGATCCATCTTTTTTCTTCACAAAAAGTACCGGCGCACCCCATGGGGAAGTACTTGGTTGGATAAAACCTTTATCCAACAATTCCTTCAATTGCGAAATTAACTCCTTTAATTCAGAAGGAGCTAATCTATATGGTGCACGCGCAACAGGTGCTGCTCCAAGAAGTAGTTCTATTTGAAACTCAATTGTTTGATATGGAGGTAAGCTTATCAAATCTTCTGGAAATACTTCTAGAGATTCCCTCACAACTGGGATATCTTTCATCTTTTCTTTCTCTTTTCTCATATCTATAGCATATGCACGAAAACTAACACATCCCTTCTGTACATACTTTCGAGCCTTTAAAACTGAGATAAGGCTAGAATAACGATCTCGTCGATCCACGTAAATCACAACCCTTCCTTTTTCTGGTAAGTCTATATGAATCATCTTTTCATCACAGACTATATTGGCTTGCCTATAATTATATCAAATTCCCTTAAAGGCAAAGGAAATAGTTGTATAGGCACC
>NW_020203588.1:6832-10454 GCF_001531365.2 Cynara cardunculus var. scolymus | reverse complement strand
GCTCAATTTCTTTAAGCCAACACATGGCTTTAACAGGATCACGCTCACCAGAAAACTTGGGAGGTTTATAGGCAAGAAACATCTTAATATCTCCTCCTTTATGTACTGAGGATGAAGTAAGAGGTACAGATGTACCAGTTACCGGGGTACTAGCTCCGGCTTCTTCATGCTGTTCAGGTTCCCTTAAAATTTCTGGATGATTTGGAACCGAAAGTCCCAACAAATTTACCAAGCTTTCTTGAAACTTTTCCAACTCTGCTGCCAACATTTCTTGGGAAATAAATCCAGGGTCAGAAACATTGTGTCCACCCCTTGCTCTTCCTCTACCACGGCCAGACATTGAACTTTCTTGGGCTGACAATTCTTGTTCCCCATGAGTTTCTTGTCTAGCACCTCTACCTCTTCCTCAACCCCTGCTGCGACTTCATAATAACACATTCATCCTCAAGTCTATCCATAACTCGGATTATATCAGTCATATATAATTTATCTTTCTCATAATAGGTTCAGCTATAAGATATTCTCATGTTCATAAACCCAGTGAAACCTATTATCATAACTTTCACACCTCTAGTTTATGTCTAAGTATTTCGCAAATACCCAAATCCCTTAAATTAAGGCTCTGATACCACCTATAACAACCCACAATTCTCATGTACAGATAATCCACATACACAATCTCATAATAGCATAATATAGTATTGTTTACAAAAGACGGGCAAACAAAAACTTTCTTAAATACATTTACGAGCAACTAAATGTTATCCATTCTAAACTTTTCCCTTTCCTTTATCTTGCGAAGTATGAAGACCTGCAAAACAAGTTAGTCCAATAGCTGAGCATTAGACCCAAAAGGTCTAGTGAGTGTACAAACCTTAAACAAATAACATACTTTCCAAACTAGAAGTTTAGAATCAAACCTGTATAGATACATATATTTATCTATTTCTTTTGCGGTTACACCGCCGTTACATCTCTCTCACGATTACACCGCCGTTACATCACAAGAACAATTTCATATCAAAGACTCAACATAGTAGCTGGATTTGAAGTCCGGTCAACCTTGTCCGGATATGAAATCCGGACAATTACTTAGAACATAAAGAGGGTAAACAGGACTTATCATGAGCGATTTAGCTCTAAACCGATTAATACTTGAGCGMTTTAGAACATTCACCGGATGACATATGAGCGATTTAATAAAAATCTAGTCAATTAGCTTTGAGCGATTTAGACATATCTGAACATTGCTTGACCAGTTTAAGGAAAATCCGATAACCTCTTGGGCGATTTAGGGCAAATCCGGATGACCCTTGTCCGGTTTAGATAGAACCACAGACAACACTTAACCGGTTTAGATGAAATCCGATCAACACATGTACGGTTTAAGGTAAATTCYGGACACCATTTGTCCGGTTTAATATGAAATCAGCATAATATATTTCAAGATCCATAATAGAGTAGATWTCAATGAATTGCATACAAGCAACTAATACTTAAAAGTGTAATACATTCACCTTAGAAATTGAATGCCCAAGCTTTGAATTCTCTTCCTACAATCCGGACGTCAAGTTTTAACAAGATTTTCTCAATAACAAGAGTGTGTAAACTTTCCTTTCTAAAACCCCCTTACTATTTATAGTAAGTGGAAATTGTGAAAGTGGATATCCCCGCCGACTCCCCTTCTCCCTTCAATTTATATAATAAACTAAGCACACACGCTCCTACACGAATATATATATATATATATCCAAAAATCTTAATCAAAACTTGAAACCCGAATATTACAAAATGGGTCTTAATGGTCCGTRTTGGGTCCATTTCGTGTTAGTGGATATAATGGGCTTTTTCTCCACAAGGAATCCAATTGGGTCATAATGACACAAACTAGGCTGAAATTAGTCTCATTAGAACCTATTGGGTATAAGCACCCCATCTCTCCTTGAGAAGTCTAATTGGGTCAAAATGATACTGAATGAGTCAAAACTGGTATAACTAGACGTTAATGTGACTAATTGAGGTATAATGGTTTTTAAGGGTCCTTATTGGGTCCATTTGATACTAGTAGGTACAATGTGCCTACTTATTTTAATCGAGTCATTTTTGTCAAAATGACACTAAATGGATCATATAATTAATCCAATTGGACCCGAATTGGTTTAATAGGTCCATTTCTTTATAAGAAGTCTAATTGGGTCAAAATGACAATAATTGGTATAGTTCGATCAGTCCTTAGTGGGTATAATCGGCTTCTTTCTCCAATTTGAGTCTAATTGAGTTTTAAATGGTACTTAATCAGTCACAATTAGTCTAATCAGAAGTTAATGAGAGTTAGTGTGGTAGAATGGGTTTTTTTGTTCCTTACTAGGCCCATTTCGTGTTAGAGGATGTAATGCAGATGCAGATCTCCACTCAGTTGGCTAGAAATTGGCGATCGACAATTAATTAGACCCGATGTAATTCAGAAAACTACTGACAAGATTGTAATTATCAAGGATCGATTTAAGGCTGCAAGAGATCGCAAGAAGAGTTATGCGGACAATCGGAGGAGACCATTAGAGTTCCAAAAATGAGATAAAGTAGTCTTAAAAGTCTCACCATGGAAAGAAATAATGCGTTTTGGGAAAAGAGGCAAATTGGGTCCCCGATAGATTGGTCCATTTGAGGTAATGGAGAAAATTGGACCAGTGGCATACAAGTTAAATTTGCCACAAGAGTTAAGCACCATTCATGATACATTTCATGTATCAAACCTCAAAAAGTTCTTAACCGATGAAACACTKATTATACCACTGGAAGATGTGAAAATTAACGATCACTTGCGCTTCGTTGAAAAACCAATAGAAATCATGGATAGAGAAGTTAAGCAGTTGAGGCGTAGCAAGATCCTGATTGTAAAAGTTCATTRGACTTCAAGACATGGACTGGAGTACATGTGGGAAAGTGAAGATTTTATGAAAAACAAGTATCCCCACTTGTTCTCAAAYGAGTCCAAAGATAGGAACTGGCGAATAAAATTTCGGGACGAAATTCTTCTGGCATGGGGAGACTGTGACATCTGTCATTTTTGGTGTCAGGTTAGCATYTTATTAGGGTTTCTATATTTAGGATTATAATTTATTAGGGTCTAGTCATGTTGATTAGATTTCATCTGGCTTAGTCCCAAATTATAATTCCGAAAACCCTGTATCGACGGGTAACTAATAAAGTTAACTTATGTAATGCCAAATATATTAAAAAAAATTCTCTTAACATAATAAAGTTGATACTATAAAATTCAAATTAAAATATAAAAGTCTTATTTAAATGTTCAAGTAATTTTACAAAAAATTGGGGTTTTGATTTAATAATGATATTTTTATTAGTATTTGATAAAATTGTATTTATGCTAATATTTAAATGGACTCTATTTTATGGGAAAMTAAAAATAAATATGAGATGGTTTGGGCCTTGAATGGGCCGGCCCCTTTATTCTCATATAAAAACCCCACTCCTTTTGAAATTATTCATTTCACCTTCATTGTATCACTCTTTTTCTCTCTCTAAGATCTTAGACTTCCACTCCAGCCAAATCTACCTTTCAAAACCCTTTTAGATTCCATAAATCTTGAACTGTAATATA
>NW_020203588.1:1987-5437 GCF_001531365.2 Cynara cardunculus var. scolymus | reverse complement strand
ATTATATATGATTGATATAATCTGAGTTATGGATAGACTTGAGGATGAATGTGTTATTATGTTTTGATTATGAGAATAATCATGTGTGTTTAAATGTGACATAAAAGTTATACACTAAGAAATGGCAGATAATCCCAATCAATCAGAAAGGACCTCTACTAGTTATGGAAGAGGTCGGGGAAGAAGAAATGTGACTCAAGGGGAAGACCTGGAAAATATGATGACAATAGAAACAGAAAGTCGCAGTAGGGGTCGAGGAAGAGGTAGAGGTGCTAGACAAGAAACTCATAGGGAACAATAATTGTCGGCTCAAGAAAGTTCAATGTCTGGTCGTGGTAGAGGAAGAGCAAGGGGTGGACACAATRTTTTCTGACCCCGGATTTATCACTCAGGAAATCCTGTCAACTGAATTAGAAAAATATCATGAGAGTTTGGTAAATTTGTTGGGACGTTCGGTTCCAAATCATCCAGAAAAATTTAAGGGAACATGAGCAGCAGGAAGAAGCCGAATCTAATACTCCGGTAACTGGTACATCTATACCTCTTACTTCGTCCTCAGTACAGAAAGGAGGAGATATCAAGATGTTTCTGGCCTGTAAACCTCCCAAGTTTTTTGGTGAGCGTGAGTCTACAAATCAGTAAAAGTGCAGAAGAGGACAGAGTCATGTTTGCTGTATCTCGTTAGAGATCAAGTGCTTTTTATTGGTGCGAAGTTCTGTCAAGTTCAGATCCGAATATTTTGAAGACTATGTTGTTGGAAGAATTTATGGTTAAGTTTAAAATGCAGTATTGTCCTGAAGCTGCAGTACGAAAATTGGAAGATGATTTCTTTCGTCTTGAACAAGAAAATATGTCAGTTCGTCAGTATACAGAAGTCTTCATGGAACAATCCCGGTTCGCTGAAGCTTATATTATATCGGAAAACAGTAAAGTGAGGAAAGTATATTTGGGGTTTGGAGTCTAATCTCCGAAAATATGTGATATCCAGAAATCCGACAACATTTTAGGCAGCAGTTAATGCTGCTGAAATACTAGAACAAGATATTAACCGGCAACCACAAGAAAGGGTTGGAGAGAAAAGAAAGGGGGAAGCTACAATGACCGATTTCCGTAAACCAAAGTTTATGGAAAATTTGAATCGACCCGTTTCAAGGTTTGTTGATAGGGCGTGTACCCGATGTCATAAAATACATCCGGAAAATTGCAATACAGAATCTCGAGTATGTTTTAAATGTCAAGAACCAGGACATATAGCTTGAGACTGTCGGATGACGNTGGGTCTATGAACATATGAATATGTTATGGCTGAACCTATTATGAGAAAGATAGATTATATATGATTGATATAATCTGAGTTATGGATAGACTTGAGGATGAATGTGTTATTGTGTTTTGATTATGAGAATAATCATGTGTGTTTGAATGTGACAGAAAAGTTATACACTAAGAAATGGCAGATAATCTCAATCAATCAGAAAGGACCTCTACTAGTTATGGAAGAGGTCGGGGAAGAAGAAATGTGACTCAAGGGGAAGACCTGGAAAATGTGATGACAATAGAAACAGAAAGTCGCAGTAGGGGTCGAGGAAGAGGTAGAGGTGCTAGACAAGAAACTCATAGGGAACAATAATTGCCGGCTCAAGAAAGTTCAATGTCTGGTCGTGGTAGAGGAAGAGCAAGGGGTGGACACAATGTTTTCTGACCCCGGATTTATCACTCAGGAAATGCTGTCAACTGAATTAGAAAAATATCATGAGAGTTTGGTAAATTTGTTGGGACGTTCGGTTCCAAATCATCCAGAAAAATTTAAGGGAACATGAGCAGCAGGAAGAAGCCGAATCTAATACTCCGGTAACTGGTACATCTGTACCTCTTACTTCGTCTTCAGTACAGAAAGGAGGAGATATCAAGATGTTTCTGGCCTGTAAACCTCCCAAGTTTTTTGGTGAGCGTGATCCTGTTAAAGCAATGTGTTGGCTCAAAGAGATAGAGCTGAGTCTACAAATCAGTAAAAGTGCAGAAGAGGACAGAGTCATGTTTGCTGTATCTCGTTAGAGATCAAGTGCTTTTTATTGGTGCGAAGTTCTGTCAAGTTCAGATCTGAATATTTTGAAGACTATGTTGTTGGAAGAATTTATGGTTAAGTTTAAAATGCAGTATTGTCCTGAAGCTGCAGTACGAAAATTGGAAGATGATTTCTTTCGTCTTGAACAAGAAAATATGTCAGTTCGTCAGTATATAGAAGTCTTCATGGAACAATTCCGGTTCGCTGAAGCTTATATTATATCGGAAAACAGTAAAGTGAGGAAAATATATTTGGGGTTTGGAGTCTAATCTCCGAAAATATGTGATATCCAGAAATCCGACAACATTTTAGGCGGCAATTAATGCTGCTGAAATACTAGAACAAGATATTAACCGGCAACCACAAGAAACGATTGGAGAGAAAAGAAAGGGGGAAGCTACAATGACCGATTTCCGTAAACCAAAGTTTATGGAAAATTTGAATCGACCCGTTTCAAGGTTTGTTGGTAGGGCGTGTACCCGATGTCATAAAATACATCCGGAAAATTGCAATACAGAATCTCGAGTATGTTTTAAATGTCAAGAACCAGGACATATAGCTCGAGACTGTCGGATGACGCAAAGATGTTTTACTTGTAATTCATCTCAACATGTAAACGCTGATTGTCCGCAAGCAAAGGGACGAGGGACTGGTTTTGCTGGAGGTGGGGATCTGGATATTCTGGGGGCCGAGGACCTAGTCATGTGCCAACAGGTGGTAGACAAATGGATAATTGTGTTAATTCAAATGGTCGATGAGAAATAAGACGTGGGGAGTCTGCAAGAGGGAGAGCCTTTCAAATGATGAAACGCGAGACGGACGAACATCCTGAAGTAGTGACAGGTACATTCCTTGTTAATTCAGTATGTGCCAAAGTTTTTATTCGACTCGGGTGCAAATAGTTCTTTTGTGTCACCGTCATTTGTTAACTGTGCACAATTAGAATCTAAAGCATTGAGTGAAGATTTAATTGTGGAAACAACAAACGATAGTGAAGTTTTGGTTAAGGAAAGAATAGATGAATGCTTTATAAGTATAGAAGGATGTGAGGTGCCTATACAATTATTTCCTTTGCCTTTAAAGGAATCTGATATAATTATAGGCATAGATTGGTTAGCTAAAAATCAAGCTAACATAGTATGTAATGAGAAGATGATCCATATAGACTTACCAGAAAAAGGAAAGGTTGTGATTTATGGAGATCGACGAGATCGTTACTCTAGCTTTATTTCAGTTTTAAAGGCTCGAAAGTATGTACAGAAGGGATATGTTAGTTTTCTTGCATATGTTATAGACATGAAGAAAGAAAAAGAAAGGATAAAAGATATACCAGTTTTGAGGGAATTTCCTGAGGTATTTCTGGAAGATTTGATAAGTCTACCTCC
>NW_020203588.1:0-1342 GCF_001531365.2 Cynara cardunculus var. scolymus | reverse complement strand
ATTAAAGTAGATCCACTCAAGATTGAAGCTATCAAAAAATGGGAAGCCCCAAAGACTCCAACTGAAATCAGAAGTTTTCTTGGATTGGTTGGGTATTATCGTAAGTTTATACAGGATTTCTCTCGTATAGCTACTCCATTAACGAAACTGACCAAGAAAAATGTGAAATACGAGTGGGGTGAAGCACAATCTCAGGCCTTTCAGATATTAAAAGACAAGTTATGTAGTGCACCAATTCTATCTTTGCCAGATGGAATGGAAGATTTTGTGGTACATAGTGATGCGTCAAAATGGGTTTGGGTTGTGTACTGATGCAACGGTTATAACTTATGCTTCTAGACAATTAAAAGATCATGAAAGACAGTATCCTACTCATGATATGGAGTAGGCGGCAGTAGTATTTACTTTGAAGATATGAAGGTACTACTTATATGGAACGAAATGTCAAATCTTTACAGATCATAAGAGCTTGCAGCATCTGTTCCATCAGAAAGATCTGAATATGCGTCAGAGAAGATGGTTGGAATTGGTAAGTGATTATGATTGTGAAATTTTGTATCATCTAGGAAAGGCAAACGTAGTGGCCGATGCGTTAAGTCGACAAGAGAGAAGTGGAACTATCAAAGCTATAGCTTTACGAGTTGAGTTGCTACCCAGTATTCAAGAAGAGTTACGAGAATTTCAACATAAGGCCATGAAGGAAAGTAAGATTAAACAAGAAAGATTGGGTGGATTAATATCTGATTTGATAAAATTTGACAGAGAATTTTGGAAATTTCAGAAAATAATTTGGGTACCATGCTATGGTGATCTCATAAAACGTATCTTGGATGAGGCTCATATGTCACGTTTTGCAATTCATCCAGTTACAAATAAAACGTATCGGGATTTGAAGCAGCACTATTAGTGGCCAGGTATGAAGAAGGATATAGCTAAGCACGTTGAGCAATGTTTAACATGTAATGATTGAACACCAACACCCTTATGGAAAGTTGCAATCCTTAGAAATTCTAGTGTGGAAGTGGGATCACATCACTATGGATTTCATAACCAAATTGCCGAGAACATCAAAAGCTTATGATGCTATATGGGTGATAATAGATTGGTTATCCGAATCTGCACACTTCTTACCTATGAAGGAATCTTATTCGATGGAAAGGTTGGCAAAATTATACATTGATGAGGTAGTAACATGACATGGTATTCCTTTGTCAATTGTTTCTGATAGAGATAGTCTGTTCACTTCTATGTTTTGGAAGAGTTTCCAAAGAGAAATGGGTTCGCAGATTAAGTTAAGTACAACTTATCACCCTCAGACTGATGGACAAAGTGAACGAACTAT
>NW_020203587.1:12991-18051 GCF_001531365.2 Cynara cardunculus var. scolymus | reverse complement strand
TGGTTGTCTTAATTCTTTATTCAATTCTGTATATAGTTTTCTTTTAAATTTCATTTTTGTATATAGTTTTTATTTCTTGAATAACCTTTCACTTGATTCTYYAGTTAAACAGGTTTAACCTAGCAGAGGCTTGCAAGGTCCAAGGGGGAGTTTGTGCTTTTTAAATGATAATACCTCTTGAAGAAGAAAAATGTTTTTAATCACAGAAGTCTTTTCACAGAACCTCTGTGACCGCTTATAGAGGCTCTTTGAACGGATCTTCTGTAGACACTTCTTCTTAGGATTTTTAATGGTTTTTATTCTAGGGGGAGCCAAGGAAGCTGGCTCAGAAGGGGAGTTCTTAAAATGAAAATCACACCACAAAAGGTGCCAAAACTTTTGAAGTATCTTGTTCTCAGAGGTCAACTCATCAGAACCTCTAGCGCTTCTATCAGAGGCTCTGTGAGTTTGAGCTGAGCAAGTACTCATCTCTCTGTGGATTTTCAAATCGTTTAAGTATTAAAAAGGTGTAACATATTATAAGAAGACCCGGCACATATCACAGAGGCTCTGTTACCCTTAGGCCTCTGACAGAACTCTCTTAATAGTTTTTGTCTATTGATATAGTGCGCGTGGTTCTATGGATAAGGGTTAGAATCTACACGCGCGTGTCAGAAAAGGGGCGCACGTCATCAATCGCGCGTCTTCCAAAGACGGCGTGTGATACCTTTTTGAGCCGTTTCAACCCAAACCCACTCATCACGACCTTTCGTCAACAAAACGGTTCATTTTAAATTCATCCCTATAAATACCTCTTTCCCCCCAAATCAAAAACCTTTACCTCTCTCAAATACTCCGGCGAACCTGCAACTAAGAATTTCTCAAGCATTCAACCTGCAAAATCTCTTCTTCATCCGCATCTGCACAATCCGTCAACGTTTCGAGCGACAACGAAGTTACCCAGGCTCAAGCGTTGACATCCCACGCCCTATCCTTCGTTCAAAACAGATACGAGAAGGTCGTACTCGTCACGACCTTTCGTCAACTACTTTTTCGTCCCATCTGCAACAGGTTTTCCCGATTTTACCATTCCATTACTCGAAATACTAAGAAACCATCCTCTTTTCTTTGCCCTATTTGCTACCAAACCAACCCCAGAACCATACATAACCCAATTTCTCCTAAGTTCCTACTTAACAACCCTTCACAATTCTGGATTAAGAATTGTTGGATATGCCTCACACCCTGTCAATAAATCTCTGGTTCCCTTATAACTGAATGTGGACATTTTAAGGACTGCCCTGCGTTTACCCACATTGGAGGAACTTAATTTGAATGCCTATGCTGCGACCCCCACTAACGGGGAATTGATTCAATTCCTGGAATTTCACTCCTATGCGACCCCTATCGTCAAAAGAACTCAATTTAAACGCAAAGGACTGCCCCCTGTCAGGAACACCCTGTTTTCTATCGTCAACTGTTGCTTGACAGGGAAGGTGGGTAGTCACGACCAGACCTCACACGCTATGATGTCCATCGTGTATGGAATCTACTTCAACCTTCCTCTGGATTACGCGCAGTTAATATTCAAGGATATGGTCGGGTTAATCAAGAACAAATGCGCGAGTCAAAGGGGCGAAAAACCAAAGGTCAAAGCACAAAAGAAGGCCAAGGAGGACATGAACCAACCCAACCTTATTCTGCGACGTTTCCTTGGTGTAGTCTTTGGCGATCTATTAGCAGCCAAACTTCCTTCCGTGGAGCCAAACGCAAGGCTCTACCCGTTCAAGGAATTTCACCCCACTAAGCATGAGCAAGGGTATAGAAGCCCAAGACCCTTATCCAGAGCCATGCTCAGATTTCTTAGCCACGAAGACAGGAAGGCTTATAGACGTGGATTCAGGCGACCAGAACCGGTCCMTGAGACCCCACCACGAATAGGAATCCCCCTAGAAGAGCGAATCGAAAAAATGAGGGTTGAGGGATGTACGGAGGAGACTGTAGAGGCTGGTAAGACGAGTGAGGCAATCCATAGAAACCCAAGTCCCCCATCCAAGAAGCTTAAGAAGACACAGAAGGGTGCCGACTCTTCGGTAAAAAAGAAGGCGAAGAAGAGGCTTGCAGAAGAAGAAGGCCCAAGTGTTCTTCAACCAAAACCTAAGAAGAAGAAACTTAAGAAGGTCAACCAACAGAGCCTGTGGTCACAGAGCCTGTGGTCACAGAGCCTGTGGCACAGAAGAGCCCGACAGAGGATACCACTCTCATAAGCGTAGAAGGTTGCACAAAGTCGTTCTCGATGTTTCCCCAACAGAACAAATCCAGGATGTTCTTGTCAATATCCAAAAGGAGTTCAGAGTGCCAATTGACATATCCAAGTTGGGGACAGAGGTCGTCTTAGACGACGAAGAAGAAGAGGAAGAGGAGCTAGGTGAGGGAGAACAAGATGCCAAAGGCACACAACCCAGCCCACCTCCCAGTGCATYCCATGCTTCTAGGGGCCCTGTTCTAGAGGGATCCCCTATTGAACAAGACACGCACATGCCAAACCCAAACCAGCCTACCCACGCAGAGGACACTCTTTTGTCCTCTATGGATCGCACAGCCGGGCAACCACAAAATACTCCTCCATCCTCTCAAAAGGATGAAGGTTTTACTACAAGAATCCCTTCGCCCAAGGACTCAACACAACCCATAGAAGCATTTGTTGCTTCTTCACACAAGAGTGACCACCCAAAACATGCTTCAGAGGCACAAGTGAGGCACACAGAGACGAAGGGTCTAAAAGGCCCTCTGTCCCCACTAGATCACTCTGCCATGCTAGGCTCTGAACCTACAAGGCACGATATCTATAGAACACCAGTAGGCTCTCCTCTGGGAGAAGTTCGAGGATCTGGTGGAAGTCCCCGAGCAGACTACACTATACCAGTTGCTGAGGGCACCTCACGCTCTGAGGCTACTAAATCACCATGTGTTGGTGGTTTAGGTACCCAGGATACGTATGTGACAAAGGGGGAGCTTCAAACCTTTGCCACAGAAGTATTCAAAAAGATAGACGAGTTGAAAAGATTGTTTATCTTCCGCTCGTTGGCAGAAGACCTTTCACCTATAACAGAGGCTCTGAAGAAGTTGAGCTCAACAACAACAGAACTCAAGTCTACTCTTTCAACTCTTCAGAGCTCTGTCCTACAGAAGGATGATCTCACAGAGGCGTTCAAAGCTCTAAGCCTCAACCCCTCCTCCATCCAGACCTTGAAGACAGAACTTTCAGAAATGGCCGCCCAATTCTCTGCCGACTTCATCTCTGTGGGCTACACGGATTACTCCTCTCTCAAAGACGAAATCAAGTAGATGTTTTCCTCTACGGTGACTTACGGTATTGATACAAAGTCCTCAAGGGCCAACATCAATCACCTAGCTACCCGCAGAGAGATTGATGCTATGGTTGAAGCTCTGGGTAATCTCGTGTGCAAGCATACAGATAAACATCTCAAAGAGGCCTGAGCCTCCAACATAGCGATGAGAGACTGCACATCACAGCTCGTGAAAGAGGGTGACCTCCTCAGAAGCAAAATCTACAGAARCGTCTCCAAGCTGAAATGGTCGACAGAGATCGACATTAATCACGCCTCTGAGCTTGCAAATGAGGCAATAAATAAGATGAAGAAGGCGGCCACCAAAATATTGTAGAGGTTGGAGAAGGCTCCCCTGGATACATGCAAGGCAGAAGCCAAAAAGAACCATGATGATCAAGAAGGTGATGATCATGATCATCATCAGGGGGAGAAGAAAGCTGAGAAGAAAGTACCAGAGCCAAAGAAGACTCCTGCCAGAGGCGTCAAGTTTGTGGACTCTACAACTGCCTTGTTCTCTAAAGGCAAGGAAAAGGCTCCAGAGCCTGAAGGCAAAGGTAAAGGCAAAGCTGTAGAGTCACCACAGAAGGGGTCGTCATCTAGCAAAGAGACTCCACAGCCTATAAATGAAGAGGAATACAGAGACGACCCAACGCTCCTTGAAGCTTTAAAGGCATCCCTGGCAGAGGCTCTAGCAAAGAAGGACAGAGGCCCCATCCCTCACAGAGCAGGAGAAGGCTCTTCATCACAACTCCCTCAAGTCCAAGAAACATCTACGGGTACGTTTGACACTCTGCAAGGAACCGTCAAACCCATCCTTGCAGAGGGGTCAACCCAGAGGCTAATTCTGGAAGAAGAAGAAGCCAAGGTGCCAGAGTTCACCAGGGTAGGAAGGGTGTCTAAAATATTCAAACCTATGAGCAAGATTCCAATGCCAAAAATCCGAACAGAGCTCGTTACTACTTTGGAAGAAATTCAAGTGTGGAGGTACTCTGCAGCAGACACAGAGCCTCCCTATGATCCAGAGCTTACAGGGATCCCTTTTGCCGCCGCCAAGTTCTAGTTCTCTTTTGACTATACTAAAGAAGAAGGTGCTCTATGCTCAGTATGTAGTAAGGAGGGAAGATGGCAACCTTTATACATTCATAGACGCTGACCTCCACAAACTCTGTGTGTTTGATGTTATCTACATGCACAAAATTCTCAACATCTACATGGAGAGGAGGTCAAGCTACTCAATATCGCTCAGAAGGCTGCTTGAGGTCATGCGCGCACAAGTAAGATACTACAGCCAGAAGGACTTCGAGCTCGCCATAAGGTTAGTCCAAAGAGATCTAAAGATCTCCCCTCCATACAGCAGGCCTGGTTGGATAATTAGGTATCATCCAAACTCCATTATACACAACCCCACTTTTGGGTTTGTGTATTTGGATAAGGATGAAATCCTAAGGTTCTATGATCCAACAGAATCACACAAGTACTCAACAGAGACGCTAGAATGGATATTCAGAAGAGCAGCGGCAGAAGTAGACAGAGGACATCTAAGGATAAGCGAAGTCTTGCATCTTGGAGGCGATCAAGATGCAAATCAACTTCAGAGAATGGATCTTCAACGTCTACAGAACGATCAAGTCTGACATGTTATACGCAGTAGACGACTTTCCAGAATCTGTAGTTTGATAAACCTTCTGTACTAGTTTTTGGCCTATGTTTCACAATTTTTGTAATTTC
>NW_020203587.1:10992-12231 GCF_001531365.2 Cynara cardunculus var. scolymus | reverse complement strand
GAAGCATTAAACGTCCGCCCTAACTTTTCTAAATAGTCCGAAATCCAATAATTAGATCACCTATCGGGTGTCGATAAAGATAAAGTCAAATTACATCTAATGTAATGCCAATAAGTTTTTATGGATTAAAGTTGATACTTAATATTTGTTTTTAAAAATGGTCCCATATTTAAGTATTTTAAGATCAAAGTCTTTTGCACAAAAAGTTAGCACTTGGACAGAATGTAAATTATGTTTCTAGAATTTTGGTCTCACAAATCACTGTCAAAAGGAACCTTCCATAAGTCATTTAGTGTCCAAATTTTTATACCACAAATCTTACTGTGTTAGACAACTTTTGTCCAAATTCCACACATTTTGGAAGTGTTTTAGAAATTCAAATGTCGAACTCATTTTCACATGTCAAAGCGATGTGGACAGATTGCATCCTGTCAAATCTGAGGTCAAATGGAAGGTCTAAACTTAATGTTTTTCAGTGATTTCACTTGAGTTGTAAACTTTACTCATTAATCCAACTTCCAAAAGAAAAATTATACATTTTTATTAGGTTTTGAGAGAGTTATGTCACTTTGAACAGGCATGTACGTTTTTGTCCAGCAACATCATTTTGCACCAGAGTTTTATGTCAAGCATTTAAATGCTCAAAACTCAATATTTTTTAGTGAAACCAAAAACAATAGAACAAAAACTCATCAAAGTAAACTCCAGAAGAAAAATCAAATATTTTGGATAAGTTTTTAATGAGCTATGTATGTTCAAAGTAGGGTTTACATACTGTTGAAGATATTGTTGCATACTTAACTTGTTCTAAATGATTGGAGGGTCAAAACTCCTCCTTTTTACACAATTACAGTTGGAAAAGAACCATAACTCATCAAAGTACATTTTAAAAGAAAAATCAAAGCATTTAGTGTCACACCCCGCTAAAGCGGAAACACGGGATGCTAACAGACAAGCGAGTCTTGGCAACAGTTTAAGAGAAACACATTTTACAAAGATTCACAATAAATAGTTCATCGACTTAACAATATTCCAAGGTTACAAAAGTATTTTCGGATACAATAAAAACTGTTTTAATCGATGTGATCCAAGTAATGCTCCCAGAGTCCACATAACTTACTTAGCACCTGAAAAGCATGATATAAAACAGAGTCAACTATAAAGAGTAGGTGAGTTTCACGGGTTTTCACATGCATAAAGACAGTAGATGCATAAACCAAGTAATAGCAAGCATATGCG
>NW_020203587.1:3838-10517 GCF_001531365.2 Cynara cardunculus var. scolymus | reverse complement strand
TGCTGTCATGCTTTTCCCCCAAAATAACAAAAACAGTAAAAGTGGGGACGTGAACTCACAGTTTGGCGAATATCAATTGTTTCCTAAAGAGACCTGCTATCACCTGCTCGGACTTCCTAACAGAGCAACCAATACTTAATAAGAACTTCTAAACCTCCAAAACTTAAGTTGGGTAAAAACTATTTTCAATGCAATCCGCCAGATACTAATACCAATGTAGCGGATACTTTAAATATTAGCCTTAACGAATATATCCAAAATTCAAATAATGGCATCATTTAATGCCCTTCTAAAGCAAATGATGGCAGCCGCCATCTGTTGGAATTTGAAGATTTTGGGTGGGTTTAACACCCTTCCCAAGAACAATTAAATCCTCGAGTCGCACACCTCCCTAAATCTGGTTGCATGCCCAAGAATGGCAGCAAATGGGGATGGTTTCAACTATATATTTCCAGGAATAGAGACAGATAATACCCCAAATTCTCATTTCTTGAGTAAGATCCAGAAAAGAAAAGAAAACAATTAGGAATTTTTGGGTCTCGGAAAGCTACAAGATGAAAGATTTGATTTAGAGATGCATGCAAGACCCAAGTCACCAGAAGGTGCAATCGGTCCCTAGAATGTAAGAACTCTCTTCTTCTCTTTTGGGATTAAAAAGGTTTCTGGATCACAGATTATCATCTAATGAAGACGTATGCATGTCTTCGATGGATAATCWCACCATCTTTAAATTCCGAAGGTTGAGTTGAGCAGGAAGAGAAAATAGGAATTTGAACACTTTAAAGAGGAATAGATGACTTTAGAAGCATACCTTTTTGAAGACGAGGCAGAAAAGAACAATTCAAACACAACAGCGATCCTAAACTTGCAGGAAGACGAGTTCGGCTCGAAGGTGATGAACTTTTTAGAGAGGGAAAACGAGAAAGACTAGAGCTTTTTGAATAATGAAGAGTTTTTAAAAGAGAAGGGGGGTATTTATATGAGGCTTCAAGAGGAGTAGTGGGCTGGCCTCTAAAGGCCCAAGCCCACGGACTTATACATTTCCTTAAGTTAAGACCCAAAAATCTAAAATAACCAAAATGTCCAAGTCTGGAACAAGACCAGCTGCCGCACTGAAATGATCAAGTATGGGCAACCAGCGCCTCAGAAAGAAGACAACAGAGCCTCAGTGAAGAAAAGACGCCAGAGCTTCTGTGAGGAGACACGGAGCTTCTACAAAGAGATGCCAGAGCCTCTGTGAAGAGACACAGAGCCTTTGTGAAGAGACACAGAGTCTCTGTGAAGAGTTACCGGAGTCTCTATGAAAAGACACAGAGTCTCTGAGAAGAGGCAACAGAGAGCCTCTGTAGATAACACCAGAGCCTCTGTGTCTGCCACCAGAGCCTCTGTGGCTAACACCAGAGCCTCTGTGGCTGACGCTAGAGCCTCTGATCGAATAGGCGACCTCTTCAAGATCATACTATGGATAAGGTTAATCCTAAAAGACTTAGTTTTCTAATGAAGATTCCGAAATAAGGTCCTAACCTGGAAATCCAAAAGTGCAGAGTTGTTACATTTAGATTTTTATTTTAGAAGATACGGACGACACAATTGCTAATAAACAATATGTCAGTTCCTAATTGCCACTTTTAATGGTTAGTTTCCACATGCAATCTGGTTTTACCCCATTTCCTTGAGTTCTATTGATCCCATATCTCTCAATATCACTAATAATCAAGTTAAGAATAACCAAATTATAGTGTTTTAATGAACAAAAATAATGAACACTCGAGAACAATGTATGAACATTCTAATAACAATCTTGAGTGCCAATGATTTCACTTTATTCAATATAAAAACGTAAAAGTTGGTTTCTTTACAATAGGCCTAATCACCTATTTATGCTAGTGATAAGAAGATAATTATCTAGTAAAACTATCTAGCCAATCTTCTAGGAAAGATAATGTTTATCTAAGAATGGATAAACTATAAATTAAGATAAACTTGAAATCCAGCTGTTGATTTGTTATCTCCAACTATCTTCCATGGGATGTTAATTCAACTTTATCTTCATATCTTCATCGCATGCCTATGGTTGAACTGCTGAAGAAAACTCTAAGTGTTGTTGACCAGAGGGGTGATGAAGATGCTCTTTCCATTGCATCTCTGGTCGATTCATCGACCCTCTGGTTGTTCTCCAGACTTGGTCAATTTTGCCTTAACGTCTTCATCAGTCTTCTGGTTCTTTATCACTTATTGTTCTTCTTTACTTTTACACTTATGAATTATGGGGTCTAGCAATCTCCCCCTAAGTAATGAAAGAACAAACATAAACTATTCTATGAACAATATTGAAGAACAGAGACTAATCTAAAGAAAAGCATCAATTTCCAAATTTTCATTGGATGATGAATTCTTACAATACTAGAGGCAAAGACATTTTAATTTAAGACAAATTCTAAAACTCTATTCATGATCTACCTTGAGATATTTCCCAGAAGCAAAGTAGCAGTCTTCGATAACTAAGGACTGTTGATATCTCATGAATGAGTTGTTTCCAGTCTTCCCTTGGCACATGAGTTCTACCCAGTCTCTCTCTGATAACTTTCTGAAACCATTCAAGTGTGTCGGTTTAATACTTGAATGCTTCAGTTAGTCTGAAAAATTTCTTTACCCCGAACTCATTCTTGAAGACAAGTCTAAGATCTGGTTGAGTCAAGACAGAAGCAGATCTCTTCTCCTGCAGGCCAGGGAAGTCTTCATCAGGTGGAGTGCAGGAGAGTCTTTCGATGTCCAAATGAAGAGCTGTTGGACCTGTAAATTCAGGTTTGATATTGATCTATTACTCTGAATGAACTCTAGGACGATTACAGTGCAGCGGAAACAATGATAAGAACAGAACAGAGTAATTAAACCAAGAACACACAGTTAATATGATGAAGAAGATGAACACATGAAAATAGCTTCAAAGGTTTTTCAATTCATTCAATTGAAAATAGACGATTACAATACAGAAGCACACAATTTACAAAGGCCTAAGCTGCTATTTATACTAGTCCCTAACGACCTTACTGACAAGATCTTAAGAGAGAGAAATCATCTAAGCCGTCCAAATAAAGTCTATTAATTCCTAGTCACGTGAGAAGTACATGCAGCAAACAACCTTTGAAAAATAGTAGAACAGGATCTTCACAGAAGGTGCAGCGGATTCCTTTTGTTGTGAAGCGGTGGCCTGATTCTCCCCCTCATGAGGACCGAGACCATGATCATCGGGGTCTGGATCCTCATGCCTTCGCCTTTTGAGGGGGCGGCTTGATGAATAGGAGGCCCTGGTCCTATTTTTCTTCCATAGCCGTATGTGATCGGCCAATGTACGCATGTGATCCCTGTTGCATCGTAGTTCCATGGAGCGAAGAAGAGAGTTCGTTTGATCTTGCTGTTGTATGAGACTCTTCTTCACCGCATTGGTAGGCTCAACTGACCTGGCAGCAAACTTGGCACTTATCTCATTGAATGATGAGATTAGTGCTTTGGACAGAGACTTGAGGTTGGCCCTGGTGGCAAACTTCGTGCTTGATGATGAAGCGGTTGGTGGAAAGGAGGTGGTGGTGGATGTAGATGGAGGAATGGGAAGGTTGGCAATGAGATTTCTCACCTCTGCAGTGAAGGAGGAGAAGGTTTCATCAAAGGATGGGCCTATAGAGGGAGGTGGAGGAGGTTGGGGTATGTTGGCTAGTATTGTGGTTGGGAGTTAGGTTAGGGTGGTTTGTATGGTGGCCATTTGGTTGGTGAGGGAGGCTAGGATTTCATCGATTGATGAAGTTGTTTGAAGTGGGGTTGGTTGAGGGATTTGGGAGATTATGGTGGCTGGTAGGGCGTTAAGGGTTTGGAAGATGGTGTTTATCTGGGTGTTTATGGAGGCTAGGGTCTCATCGGTCGCAGTTGCCTGGGCCGTGAGGGTGGCGATGGAGTGAATGAGGAGTTGGTTTCTTTGGATGGCAAGGGAGGAGGAGGTGTTGTGGTGTTGGGTTATGGTTTGTTGCAGCATTTGGAGAAAGCCATTGCTGATAATGAGTTTTAGGTCTTCCAAGGCCCACTAAACTGAGTCAACAAAGGCTTGGAACTCAGCCTTTGTGACCAGATTGGCCACGGGGGTAACCTCTGCAGCAACGGATGCTGCAGGTTGAGCCTCTGCTCCAGAGGCACCTTCATTGCCTTGTGAAAATATAGGCCGTGAAGGACTTCCATCATGTCCTTGATAGCCCTCTAAAGAGGAGCTATTTCCTGATGTTGCGACATGCTCTTCTTCTTCTTCTTCTTCTTCTTCTTCTTCTTCTTCTTCTTCAGCTTTAGAGGCCGAGGAAGAGAAGTAGATATGTTTCCCCTTCGCTAGATCAAGTATCAAAGGGGATGTGCATGAAAAGGAGATCGCTCTGAACGATCTTGTGGAATTGCAATGCCAGAAGCAACACATGCTTCTGGGTGTGTGATGGGAGGTGTCAAGCCATGAGGCGATGTGGCTCTTATTTTTGCATCGCCTCTCTGTTGGGAGATGGGCAATGGAAGTTGTGGTTCCTCAGATAAATCATCTCCAGAGGCCCGAAGAATGGCCTCTGGATGGCTGGTTTGGGTTTGGTTTGGATTGGCCCGTCCTTCTTCAACACCCCTTTGGCATTGGTTGCCCTTTGGGAAGAGGGAAAGGGATTTGTTTTTGAAAGGCCGCGGGATGTACGAGGAGTGCCATCATCATCTTCATCTTCATCATCCGATGAGGATGGCTCATGTGCTCCCTCGCTTGACTGAAGGGACGGCTCTATGCGCTATGGGTAGCTGCCCTTGGTGCATGGGACAGCAAGAGAGCGTTCGTAAGTTCGTCGAATCTCAGATGTCTCTGGGATGACACTGAGCATGGCTGTGGAGAGTGGCCTGTTGATGGTGTAGCCATCCTTTGAGAGTGTAGGTCGATGACCATGCATCTTGAAGAGTGGAGTGTATCGTTCCTCGGCCGGTAGGTTGTGTTTCCTCATCGCATCCCCTATGAAGAGAGATAGGAAACGAGGAAACAAAACAGAAGTCAAGGGCTTGCCGGTGGCCTGGAGCTTGCACTTCTTGACTACCGCTGAGTGGATCTCATTGTATATGAGGAAATCATAGTCAAGAGGGATGTTGAAGAAGAGTCCGTACATAATCTTCATTATCTTTATGTTGCCTTGATCCATCGACCCTAGCTTGCATGTGAGGGCCCTGTTCAATATGGAAAAGAACATGTTCCACATTGGCGGCAAAAACTGTCTCTTGAAATCGGAGGCGTTGGGTAGGTCACGATTGTAACCTAGCATTTGGATGAGGCGTAGGATGTCTAAGGTCGTGGGTTGGTCGGCATATTGGTCAATGTCGAGCTCTCGGCGGGTGGGAATGCAGATAACCCGAGATACTTTTGCCGAAGAGATCTTGACTGAGCAAATCATGTCATTTGGGGCGTCTATGTCCCCCATTATTCCACGGTTTTCAGGGTCGTACTCGCAAGTTTACCAGTATTGTTGGACGTAGTTTAGTGGTACGCCATTGTCGGTTAGAGTCAAGGCTGGTAGAAGGATGCAGTTATGGAAAAACTCGATCATCACAGCAAACCTGTTGTCGAACAGGGTGGTGCGAAGTTCGATGGCATGATTGTTGGGCTTCATTGGTAGGAACACTATTGTACGGCTATCGGCGCCGGTGGATTGAACACGGCTATCGTTGTCGTTGGACTCGTGTGATGTGGAGGAAGCCATTGCTGATGCAGTTGCAGGTCTGTTTGTGCGTCAAGGTCTAGTTGCAGGGTTTAGGAAGCGTAAGGGATGACTGGAGGTAGAAGAAGGGTAGATATAGGTGGGGAGAGGAGAACATGAAACGGTTTTCTGATTATTATATTTAAATATTCATGAAAGGGGAAGGCGTTTGGCAAAAGGTGAGTTGATTTGGGGATCGTGAGCCATCTTGATTGTACGTGCCATTAATATTGGAGGACAAGTGTCAAGGCGGGAATAGGGAAGGGGAATTTGAAACGATTCATGGGGAACAGGCTGTATATGGTGTCAGGTGCGTGGGTGGATGACGTATGTATATGGTGTCAGGCGCGTGGGTGGATGACTGTTGGATTATTTGGAGTAATTAAAAATTATTCCAAATAATATCTCTTGAAAGATTAATCCAAAAACAATTGATATTTAAAATTCCATCTAATTGTAAAACTAATATTAATTACGAAGTTTTGGTCTTCTAAAAACCCATGTTGTATAGTTTTTAGTCACAAAAGCTGCAATTGTGTATAATCTTAAAAAAAAATTGCAATTAAAGATGGGTTTTTGAAAAAAAAAATTCATGAACCAGAGGAGCTCTGGTTGAACATAACCTTTTTGATGGGGAACCAGAGGTGCTCTGGTTGAACATAGATGTAACCACAGTTGAATAAACTTTTGTGCCTACGTTCAATGTTGGCGTAATGTTAGCATTGGTAGGACTTTTGTTAGGACCTTTAGATTCAGCTTGATATTTAATCACTTACTCTGGATGAACTCTTAGAACGATTACAATGCAGCGGAAACAATTAAATGAACAAACAAAGCAAATAATCAATCAAGAACACAGATGAAGAATATGAAGAACATGAGAGAATAGCTTCAAAAGATTTTCAATTGATTGAAAATATTGACAATTA
>NW_020203587.1:1503-3628 GCF_001531365.2 Cynara cardunculus var. scolymus | reverse complement strand
AGAGGCTCTGCTGGATGTGACTTGTAAGCTCTTGATGCCAAAGGATCGGTTTCCAGAACCTCTGTGAGAGACAACAGAGGTTCTGTCATTCTTGACTTGTACGCTTTTGTTCATAGAGGACAAGTTTCTAGAACCTCTGTGATAGACAACAGAGGTTCTGTCACTTTCGACTTGTACAATTGAACATCTTCTATTGTTGGTCCTCTGTGGTCTTCTGTGGTAGACCTCTTMTGTCAACACTTGCAGTAGTACTTTTTCATACTTTTACATTAAGTAAATATTGGATAACAATCTCTCCCTTAGTTTGAAAAAGTAAGAAAGGACAATTTCATGCAAGAAATCACTTAATTGAAAGAAATTACAAGAGGAGATAAAATTCATCCTCTGAAAAAGAATTACATAAAGAAAGAATTACAAAATTGTGTTTCATAGGCCAAAACTATTACAGAAGTTTATCCAACTACAGAGTCTGGATAGTCGTCTACGGCATATAGCATGTCAGACTTGATGGTTTTGTAGACATTGAAGATCCATTCTCTGAAGTTGACTTGTACTTTGATAGCCTCCAAAATGCTAGACACTTCACCCTTCCTAAGATGCCCTTTGTTCACCTCTGCYACTGCKTTGTTGAATACCCATTCAAGGGTCTCTATGGAGTATTTGTTTGCTTCTGTCRGAATGAAGAACCTTAGGATGTTATCCTTATCCAAGAACACAAACCCAAAAACAGGGTTGTGAACAATGGAGTTTGGAGGACTCCTAAGTATCCATCTTGGCCTGTTGTTTGGAGGGGTGATCTTAAGATCTGACTGGGCTAACCTCATTGCTATCTCGAAGTCCTTCTGGCTGTAGTACTTCACTTGTGCACGCATGACCTCGATAAGCCTTTTAAGCGACAGAGCATAGCTTGACATCCTCTCCATGTATTTGTTGAGAATTTTGTGCAAGAAGATCAAATCAAATACACAGAGGTTGTGGAGGTCAGCATCTGTGAACGTGTACAGGTTGCCGTCATTCCTCTTCACAACGTATTGAGCATAGAGCACCTTCCTCTTCAGCAGGGTCCTTGGAGAAATAGTTTCAAGAGACACAATCACGTGCTTTGAGAAGACTTGCTCACGTGGCCTGGTTAGCTTAGAGAACTGGAACTTGGCATCGGCAGAAGGAATACCTGCGAGCTCTGGATCATAGGGGGGCTCTATGTCTACTGCAGAGTATCTCCACATCAAAATCTCTTCCACAGTAGTAACAGGTTATGTACGTACTTGTTGCATGGGAATCTTGCTCATTGATTCGAATATCTCAGAGACCCTTCCTATTGTGGCGGACTCTGGCACTTTGGCTTCCTCTTCTTCAAGAATTGGCCTCTGGGTTGACCCCTCTGCAAGGATAGGTTTGATGGTTCCTTGCAGAGCGTCGAACGTACTCGTGGACGTTTCTCCTTGGACTTTTGGGAATTTTGATGAAGAGCCTTCTCCTGCTCTGAGAATGGGGGCTCTGCCCTTTCTTGCTTGAGCTTCTACCAAGGAAGCCTTTAATGCTTGAAGGAGATTTGGGTCGTCATAATCTTCTTCGTTTATTTGCACCAGCGACTCTGAGCTTGACGACCCCTTCTGTGGCGATTCCTCCACAGCTTTGCCATTGCCTTGGCCTTTAGGCTCTAGTGCCTTTTCTTTGCCTTTTGAGAACAAGGCAGCTGTAGAGTTCACTATCTTGACGCCTTTGGCAGAAGTCTTCTTTGGCTCATCTTTCTTCTCAACGTTCTTCTCCCCCTCATGACGATCAAGGTCATCATCTCCTTGATCGTCATGGTGTTTGGTGGCTTCTGCCTTGCATGTTTCCAGGGGAGCCTTCTCCAATCTCTTCAAAATCTTGGTGGCCGCCTTCTTCATTTTCTTAATGACCTCTTCTGTGAGCATAGAGGCGTGGCTTATATCTATCTCTGTCGACCACTTCAACTTAGAGACGCTTCTGTAGATTTCGCTTCTAAGGAGGTCTCCCTCTTTCACGAGCTGGGAAGTGCAGTCTCTGATCGCCGTGTTGGAGGCTCGGGCCTCTTTAAGAAGTTGGTCTGTATGTTTGCGCACGATGTTCCCAGAGCTTCAACCATCGCATCTAGCTCTCT
>NW_020203587.1:0-1243 GCF_001531365.2 Cynara cardunculus var. scolymus | reverse complement strand
TGCGAGAGATGAACAAGCTTTTCAACTCATCCATCTTTTGGAATACCGCTGTGGCGAAGGTTTGAACCTCCCCCTTCATCACGTAGGCATCCTGGGTACCTAGATCACCAACACATGGTGACCTAGTAGCCTCGGAGCATGAGGCGCCCTCAGCGACTGGTTTTTCGTAGTCTGCTTGGGGACTTCCACCAGATCCTCGAACTTCTCTAAGAGGAGAGCCTATTGGTGTTCTGTAGATTTCGTGCCCTGTAGGTTCAGAGCCTAACATGGCAGAGTGATCTAGTGGAGACATTGGGCGTTCTAGACCCTCTGTCGCGGTGACTCTTACATATGCCTCTGAAGCACATTTTGGATGGTCACTCATGTGTGGAGAGGCAACATATGCCTCTCTGGGATGTGGCGAGTCCTTGGGCGATGGGACTCTTGTAGTAAAACCAACATCCTTTTGAGAGGATGTATGAGTAGAAGGTGGTTGCCCGGCTGTGCGATAGACAGAGGACTGAAGAATGTCCTCTGCGAGGTTAGCTTGGGTTGGGTTTGACGTGTGCGCGCCTTGTTCAATAGGTGATCCCTCTAGAACAGGGCCCCTAGAAGTGTGGGTAGCATAGAGAGGAGGGCTAGGATGTGTACCTGAGGTATCATTTTCTCCCTCCCCTAACTCCACTTCTTCTTCTTCTTCGTCTATGACGACTTCTGTCCCCAACTCTGTTACGTAGATTGGCGCTCTGAACTCCTGTTGGAGGTTGAGAATTACATCATCGATCTGCGCCATTGGGGACTCCTATTGTATGACCTTGCGCAACCTTCTGCGCTTAGGAGTAGTAGCCTCTGCGGGGCTCTCTTCGATTGCCGCCTCTGTGACCACAACCTCTGTCGGTTGGGCCTTCTTGGTTTTCTTCTTTTTATGTTTCTGTAGAGGACTACTTGGGCCCTCTTCTTCTGCAGGCCTCTTTTTCCCTTTCTTCTTCACAGAAGAGTCGACACCCTTCTGTGTCTTCTTGATCTTCTTAGGTGGGGGACTTGGGATTCTAGGGCTAGCCTCACTCACCTTACTAGCCACTTCTGCCTCCTCCGTTCGTCCTTCAACCCTCATTTTTTCTATTTTCTCAACTAATGGGATTCTTATGCGTGGTGGGGTCTCAGGGACCGGCTCTGGCCTCCTGAATCCACGTCTGTAGGCCTTCCTATCTTCGTGACTAAGGAACCTGAGCATGGCTTTTGATAAGGGTCTGGGGCTTCTGTA
>NW_020203586.1:7810-17986 GCF_001531365.2 Cynara cardunculus var. scolymus | reverse complement strand
ACACACAGACACACATCCAATCTCATACATGCATCCATATTATGCATATAATTTCACATACTAGCATGATCAAATATAACAATTTATCATGCTGTTACATAAACATTTTGTAACAAATAATCACGTATTTATTACCTCGGGTGATAACCAAGATCCAATTATCACATTATCCATCCCTCAAAAGAATTTTGTCATAGAATTCCTTTAATAAAAAAGCCAAGGGTATTCTGATCTCATCTTTGACTCTAGTTGCCATGTTGCTTCCGGTCCTTTGTGAAACTTCCACTGAACTTTAACCAGACTTATCTTTTTGTTTCTCAACACTCTGATCTTTTGATCAATTACGGCTTTTGGCATTTCCACGAAGTTCAGTTTACTGTCTAATTTAATCTCTGGCATCGGTATAGCTAGACTCGGATTCGCCAAACATTTCCGCAAATTCGACACATGAAAAGTGTTGTGAATCAGACTCAGCTCTTCTGGCAGCTCTAACTGATATGCTACTAGCCCAATTTGCTTACATATTCTGAACGGCCCTACATAACTCGGACTGAGCTTCCCTTTCTTTCCAAATCTGATGACACCCTTCCATGGCGAAACTTTTAACATAACAAAATCACCTATACCAAACTCAATCGGCTTTCGACGATTATCAACATAACTTTTCTGACGATCTTGTGTTGTTTTGATTCTTTCACGGATCTGTTCGATCTTTTCAGAAGTTTCTTGGACAATTTCAGGACCCGTCAGCTGTTTTTCACCAATCTTATTCCAACACAACGACGTTCGGCATTTACGTCCATACAACACTTCATACGGTGCCGCTTGGATGCTGGAATGATAATTGTTGCTATATGCAAACTCTATCAATGGCAAGTGATCTTCCCATGATCCCCCGAAGTCAATAATACAACTTCTCAACATATCTTCGAGAGTCTGGATAATTCTTTCACTTTGCTCATCAGTTTACGGATGATAAGCTGTACTTAGTCGGATTTCAGACCCCAAAGCTTTTTGTAACCCTTCCCAGAACTTCGAAGTAAACCGACTATCTTTATCAGAGATAATAGACAATGGAACACCGTGTCTGGTAACAATTTCTTTGATATAAATCTGTGCTAGCCTTTCTAAAGAGTACTTCTCTTTTATTGGCAGAAAATGCGCAGATTTAGATAGACGATCAACAATTACCCAAATCGCGTCATACCTCTTTGGAGTTCGAGGTAACTTCATAACAAAATCCATGGTAATGTGATCCCATTTCCATACAGGTATCTCTAAGGATTGAAGACTTCCATACGGCTTCTGATGTTCAATCTTAACCTGTAAACATGTCTGACACTGTTCCACATATCGAGCTATATCTCTTTTCAACCCTGGCCACCAATAAAAAGGTTTCAAATCTCTATACATCTTATTAGTGCTTGGATGAATAGAGTATCGGGATTTATGGCTTTCATTTAATATCATATTTCAGATATTTCCAAAACATGGTACCCAAACTCGCCCTTGAAAGCACATTAGTCCTTCGTTATTCTGTTCCAAGGTTAAAATCATCTTACCCAACCTTTCTGCCTTAACAAATTCTTCTTTTACAGCTTCTTGTTGGCATTTTTGAATTTCCTTACGAATGTCAGGGATCAGGTTCATTCTCATTGCTACAGTTTTAATGGTTCCACTCTTTTCTTTCCGACTTAAAGGTCAGCCACCACGTTAGCTTTTCCCGGGTGGTAAAGAATTTCACAATTATAATCATTAACCAGTTCAACCCACTGACGCTGTCGCATATTTAATTCTTTCTGACTGAACAGATGTTGTAAACTTTTATGGTCAGTATAAATCTGACATTTCGTTCCTAGAAGATAGTGTCTCCAGATTTTCAGAGCAAATACCACTGCAGCTAATTCCATGTCATGGGTTGGATACTGCTTCTCATGATCTTTCAATTGTCTTGATGCATAAGAAATCACTTTTCCTCTTTGCATCAAAACACATCCCAACCCTAACTTTGAAGCATTGCTGTAAACTATAAAATCTTCGGATCTATCTGGTAGAGTTAATATCGGCACACTGCAAAGATGATCTTTTAAAAGTTGAAAAGCTTCTTGCTGCTCTCCTTCCCACTGGAATTTAACGTTTTTTCGAGTCAATTTAGTCAATGGCACGACTATCTTAGAAAAGTTCTGAATGAACTTACGGTAATAACCGGCCAATTCCAAAAAGCTTCGGACCTCGGAAGGATTTTTCGGAGCTTCTCATTTTGCAACTGCCTCTATTTTTGCTGGATCCACTTTTACCCCTGCTTCTGAGATGACATGACCCAAGAATTGAACTTCTCTTAACCAGAACTCACACTTGGACAATTTAGCATACAACTTTTCTCTTTTCAACAATTCCAGTATCAGACGAAGATGTTCCGCATGCTCTTCTTTGGTCTTAGAGTATATAAGAATATCATCGATAAATACAATAACGAATTTATCAATATACTCTTTACATACTTTATTCATTAAGTCCATAAAGGCTGCAGGCGCATTAATTAAGCCGAATGGCATAACCAAGAACTCGTGATGTCCGTACCTTGTTCTGAATGCTGTTGTGGCGACATCTTCTTCCCTTACTTTGAGCTGATGATACCCTGACCTTAAATCAATCTTGGAGAAATAACTTGCTCCCACCAATTGGTCAAACAAATTATCAATCCTCAGTAAATGATATTTGTTTTTGATTGTCAACTTATTTAATTCACGATAGTCTATACACATTCGCATAGACCCATCCTTCTTCTTGACGAATAAGACCGGAGCACCCCAAGGTGAAGTGTTGGGCCTAATAAATCCCTTATCAGATAAATCTTTCAATTGTGCAACCAGTTCTTTCAATTCAAATGGAGCTCAACGGTACGACGCTTTTGCTACTGGTGCAGCTCCTGGTATAAGATCGATTCGGAATTCAATAACTCTGTCGGGTGGTAATCCAGATAAGTCTTTTGGAAAGACTTCTGGATATTCATTAACAATCGGAATCGATTCTTCTTTTCCCTTTTCTTTCTTCAGATCAATTACTTATGCAAAACATCCTTGGCATTTCTTTCGAATATTTTTCTGGGCTTTCATTAATGACAAAATACTGGTATGGTGATTCTGATGATCACCATAAATAATAACTGTTCCTTGATCTGGCAGAACAATTCTGATCATTTTCTGATTACAATTAATACTAGCTTGATACCTTGCCAACCAGTCCATACCCACCACTACATCAAATTCCTTCATTGGCATGGGAAATAACCGGACTGTGATACTAATTCATCATCAAGTAGCACAGAATTCAGACATACAGTTTGAGCAAACAATGGTGACACAAACGAAAAGTTTGCATTAGAGTCAAATAACATCTTAGCACGTATTGAATTCAAAAGGAATGTACCTGTTACTACATCCGGTGATGCCTCTACCTCGTTCTTAGTCATCTGGAAGGACTGTCCCCGCGCCCCTCCTTGCCCTCCTTGCCCTCCTCTGTTCACAGTAGGCCTTCTCCGTGTACCCGACGCGTTACTCCCCATTGTTAACTATGGAGTTCTTAACAAGGGACAATTCGGTCGAATATGATCCGGAGAATTGCAATTAAAACACCTTCGATTAGCTGGGCAATTTCTAGACAGATGACCTGCTTCGCCGCACTTATAACATTTCCTTGGATCCATATTGCATTCACCTTGGTGAACCTGTCGACACCGTGAGCAGACTTTCTCACTGATCTTTTGCTCAGATCTATTATCATACCTTACAGTTTTCGGTCCTCTAAAAGATGAAGGCCCCTCCCATTTTCTCTTCTCTACAACTTTTCCTTCTGGCTGTCGGTTCTTATTTCGTTCGGTCACTTGAGCCGCATCTACCGTTAATGAAAAGGTATTGGGGTTCATAGCAATTACAAACTCTCTAATTGAGGGTTTCAAACCCTAAATATACCTTTCTATCTTCCTCGATTCTGATGAAACATAGTGCTCAGCAAATCGAGAGTATTCAATGAATTTCTCAGTATACTCTCGAACTGTTCCATTTCCTTGTTCTAGCTTTAAGAAATCTTCTTTCATTTGTCGTACAGCTGTCTTAGGGAAAAAATGTTTTTTAAATTGATTCACAAATTCTGTCCAGGATAATGTTTGTAAAACATCCGTCCTGGCCAATGATTCAACTTCCCATAAAAACAGAGCATTTGACTTTAAAACTGAGACAACGAATCGAACATTATCTGTTTCCGGACACCGAATGGTGTTGAACACAGATTCCATCTCCTTGATCCATCACATAGCTTTCACTGGATCTCTTTCTCCAGAAAATGTTGGTGGCTTGCATGCCAAAAACATTTTAATATCCCCCTCCTTGTTGTGAGTAACTGGCATCGAGGGATGAACTTCTATTCTTTCTATCTCTACCCTGGCTGGAATTCCCATAATAGAAGGCAAAGTTTCCCGCAACTTCCCCATTTCTTCAGCCAACATGTCCCTGGTTACATATTCAGGGTGTGACACTGATCTTTCCTGAACATTCCTAGAGTGAGATTCTTCATGTTCAGAATGTACTTCAGTCCGACCCCTTCCCTGAGACTGACTTCTTCTTCTGCCTCGTCCTCTTGTT
This sequence comes from Cynara cardunculus var. scolymus, assembly GCF_001531365.2. Classification (NCBI taxonomy): domain Eukaryota; kingdom Viridiplantae; phylum Streptophyta; class Magnoliopsida; order Asterales; family Asteraceae; genus Cynara; species Cynara cardunculus. The sequence continues at coordinate 13,346 of NW_020203586.1, read as the reverse complement.
CTTTCCCGTCCTCTATTTCCAGACATGCTAGTCGGAAGATTAACAGGTGATTCTTCCCTTTCCTCAGATTCTGGATGAGCCATTCTTTCAGATCTTCGGGTTCGACTAGACATCTGCAGGTTTTTGTGTTAATAATCATGTATTCACATTCCCAAATATAATGAAGTATTTAAGTTCAAATGTGTACCTGTAAATTCATAATTACACTGGCCAGATGTAATTAAAATTTACCTTACACACTGTTCTTTCAACCCATCATATTTATTTCCAATGGAGCTAACTATGTCCGGGACCCTTAACATGCAATAAAATAGTTTAAGTCTAGGTATCATGTTGTTAAATACCAAAATCCCTTAAACTCAGGCTCTAATACCACTTTCTGTAATGCCCCAAACCACAAATTTCATACAAAAGAAATACATGATATTATCCCATTCAAATCCCTTAGTACAAGAATCTATTATAACCAAATACAAGGTCCAAAAATTCAAATATATTTCTTGTACTAATCAATCAAAACTGTACATCAAGACAGATCTTCATGTAGAAATGCATATAGGAAAATATCAAAATTTCCCTTTTCCCTTATAGTCCGAACATCCTGCAATACATAGTTAAAATCACAAAACGAGGGTTAGACCGAATGGTTTAGTGAGATACCCTATTATGATATTGCAGGGTGAAAATCACCAAAACCTTTATGAAAAACAACTATTCATATATATAACACATATATGAACGAATAGGAACAAAATACCAAATCCTTTCCACTTTTCAAGCTAAGCATTAAGCTATTCAAATATCATACCTTTGAAYCAGTCAGGTTTCATATAATGCCACTTTTTAAACCTTTTTCTTATCAAACAAGGTTTATATAAAGTTTCAGGCCAAACCTGATGTTTTCTCCTTAATAACATTCAGACTATGATTTTCAATAAGAACCTTGATCCTAAATCGTTAAATCACAAAGAAATAAAGATTCCAGACCACGGTAATCTTAAGGGATATAATAGAAAGAGTTATATCATACAACACACATACAAATGCCACCCTTATATCAAATGTACACCTCTCCTTGATATGCCACCCTTATCCCATGGTACACCTCTAATTGATATGCCACCCTTATCCTATGGTACACCTCTTCTTGTTATGCCACCCTTATTTCCTCATTAAAACATTTCACAAAAATAATTTCAAATAGACCGCAGCCGTTGAAATTATTATCAATCCAAAATCATTTATATCAAATCTCCATTTTATGATAAAAATAACAATTTTTATCATTTAAACACAAGGCACAACTCAAATCCGGTCAAATCTTGGCTTGGCCGGACTTCATCTCCGGTCAAATCTTGGCCGGTTTACCAAATCCGAACAACTCATCGCCCAAGGCATGTCCGATTTAACACTTAGAATAAATTCCAACACCTTTGTCCGAATAACAAGTCCGGATAATACATCGCCCAAAGCTTGACCGATTTAAAATAATCCGGTCACCATATGGTCGTATTCTTACTTCTCAGTTCAAAATGTTAACCATTCTTACCAATTATAACTCGCTTGACATTTAATCGGTTTAAGACTAAACCGTTCAACACTTGAGCGGTTGAGGGCTTAATCGCCCAACCCTTGATCGATATAAGAATAACCCGGATAAACTTTGTCTGATTTAGACTTAATCCGGTCAACTTTTATCCGGATAAAACCCCTTAAGCAAATAACTGATTCCTTTCTAATAATAAACCACATTCAAATAAAACAGTAGTAAGTTTTATGTAAAAAGGTTTAGAAATCACTCACCTTAACAAGCCCTTTTTGAAAACAACCTTCTTGAAATCAAATACTTGAAATCCGGTCAACTCCACTTTTCTTAAATCGTTCACTTAACTCTCAAATTGGCAGGAATAAGCAATGAAGACTAAACCTTTCCTTTTATACCTTTCCCAAAACAGGAAAGGCGGCTAACTCATGCATGCATACACACACATACCATGCACTCATATAACATGCATGTATGCATATATATATATATATATATATAGATATAATTCTACATATACATATATAATTTTACACACACACACACACAGACACACATCCAATCTCATACATGCATCCATATTATGCATATAATTTCACATACTAGCATGATCAAATATAACAATTTATCATGCTGTCACATAAACAATTTTGTAACAAATAATCACGTATTTATTACCTCGGGTGATAACTAAGATCCAATTATCACACCAGGATTGAAAAGAGACATAACTCGATATGTGGAACAGTGTCTGACATGTTTACAGGTTAAGATTGAACATCAGAAGCCGTRTGGAAGTCTTCAATCCTTAGAAATACCTGTATGGAAATGGGATCACTTTACCATGAATTTTATTATGAAGTTACCTCGAACTCCAAAGAAGTATTATGCGATTTGGGTAATTGTTGATCGTTTGTCTAAATCTGTGCATTTTCTACCAATAAGAGAGAAGTACTCTTTAGAAAAGCTAGCACATATTTACATTAATGAAATTGTTACCAGACACGGTGTTCCATTGTCTATTATCTCTGATAGAGATAGTCGGTTTACTTTAAAATTCTGGGAAGGGTTACAGAAATCTTTGGGATCTGAAATTCGATTAAGTACAGCTTATCATCCGCAAACTGATGGACAGAGTGAAAGAACTATCCAGACTCTCGAAGATATGTTGAGAAGTTGCATTATTGACTTTGGAGGATCGTGGGAAGATCACTTGCCATTAATAGAGTTTGCATATAACAATAGTTACCATTCCAGCATCCAAGCGGCACTGTATGAAGTGTTGTATGGACGTAAATACCGAACGCCATTGTGTTGGAATGAAGTGGGTGAAAAACAGCTGACGGGTCCTTAGATTGTCCAAGAAACTTCTAAAAAGATCGAACAGATCCGTGAAAGAATCAAAACATCACAAGATCGCCAGAAAAGTTATGCTGACAATCGTCGAAAACCGATTGAATTTGATATAGGTGATTTTGTAATGTTAAAAGTTTCACCATGGAAGGGTGTTATCAGATTTGGAAAGAAAGGAAAGCTCAGCCGAGGTATGTGGGACCGTTCAGAATATGTAAGCGAATTGGGCCGGTAGCATATCAGTTAGAGCTGCCAGAAGAATTGAGTCTAATTCATAAAACTTTTCATGTGTCGAATATGTGGAAATGTTTGGCGAATCTGAGTCTAGCTATACCGATGCCGGAGATTAAATTAGACAGTAAACTGAACTTCGTGGAAACGCCAGAAGCCGTAATTGATCAAAAGATCAGAGTGTTGAGAAACAAAAAGATAAGTCTGGTTAAAGTTCAGTGGAAGTTTCACAAAGGACCAGAAGCAACATGGGAACTAGAGTCAAAGATGAGATCATAATACCCTTGGCTTTTTGATTAAAGGAATTCCGGGACATAATTCTTTTGAGGGATGGATAATGTGATAACTGGATCTTGGTTATCACCCGAGGTAATAAATACATGATTATTTGTTTCAAAATGTTTATGTGACAACATGATAAATTGTTATATTTGATCATGCTAGTATGTGAAATTATATGCATAATATGGATTCATGTATGAGATTGGATGTGTGTCTGTGTGTGTGTGTAAAACTATATATGTATATGTATATGTAGAATTATATCTGTATATATAAATATGCAAACATGCATGTTGTATGAGTACATGGTATGTGTGTGTATGCATGCATGAGTTAACCGACTTTCCTGTTTTGGGAAAGGTATAAAAGGAAAGCTTTAGGGGCTGTTTACCAAATCTTACCGGATAAGTGTTGTCCGGGTAAGAGTGCTGACCCGGGTAATGCTATCCCGGTAAGTGCTGTCCCGGGTAAGAATGTTTACCAAATGTTTTTGGTAAGTTCTTACCAAAAATATAATGACCAATATAACCCTATTTGTAATTATATATTAAATAAATTTTGATTATTTTTGTTATTAATAGTTTAATGGAAGAAAAAAAACAAAATGTATATTTAAAAAAATTGCTTATCAATAAAAAATAATATAATTTTACTTTTTTTTTTTCATATGTTAACTTTTTTTTTGAACGGCGTCAAATACTTTAATTGAGTGCGCTCTCTCTCCCTTCATTTGCTTTATACTTCTTTTTCAAATTCCCACTATGAAAACCCTTCTCTCTCTGAACTCCTCCCCACCCTTCTCTCTCTGAACTCCCCCCCCCAAAAGATTTTGTTTTCTTTTCCCACAATCAAGACGGAAGAAACAGAAAGAATGGAGGAATTAGCATCTTTATGGAGTTATCAGGAGGTGGGTTATGATTCATTCTTTGTTTTCTGCTGAATTCTTGGGTTTTTTATCCTATGATTTTGGCGATAAAGTTCCTTTTTCCGCCTTTGTTGAGTGTTTGCCTACTTTTGTGACTACAAATTGGCGATGAGCGGCTGTGAGGGGAGAGGTGCGACGAGCGGGGCTGGGGAGGGAGGAGAAGTGACGGCCGAAAGGGGAGGAGGATGGGGAGCGATGAGTCGAGAGCGATGAGGTAGGGGAGAAAACCTAATTGTGAAAAAGAGGGCATTCATGGAAAGTGGATATCTGACCCGGGTAAGCAAGATTTTCGTGCTGTTTCAGTCAGTTCTCGGTCAGTACCTCGGTCAGTTTTCGGTCAGATTTGTATTTTGGTAAATAATCTGGCTGCTAATCGAGTCAGTATTGCTGACCGGTCAGAGCCTAGTAAACAGCCCCTTAGTCTTCATTGCTTTTTCCTTCCAATTTGAGAGTTAAGTGAGCGATTTAAGAAAAGAGGAGTTGACTGGATTTCAAGTATCTGATTTCAAGAAGGTTGTTTTCAAAAAGGGCTTGTTAAGGTGAGTGATTTCTAAACCTTTTTACATAAAACTTATTACTGTTCTATTTGAATGTGGTTTATTATTAGAAAGGAATCAGTTATTTGCTTAAGGGTTTTTATCCGGATAAAGGTTGACCGGATTAAGTCTAAATCGGACAAAGTTTGTCCGGGTTATTCTTATATCGATCAAGGGTTGGGCGATTAAGCCCTAAAYCGCTCAARTGTTGAACGGTTTAGTCTTAAACCGATTAAATGTCAAGTGAGTTATAATTGGTAAGAATGGTTAACATTTTTACCTGAGAAGTAGGAATACGACCATGTGGTGACCGGATTATTTTAAATCGGTCAAGCTTTGGGCAATGTATTATCCGGACTTGTTATTCGGACAAAGGTGTTGAAATTTATTCTTAGTGTTAATTCGGACAAGCCTTGGGCGATGAGTTGTCCGGATTTGGTAAATCGGCCAAGATTTGACCGGAGATGAAGTCCGGCCAAGCCAAGATTTGACCGGATTTGAGTTGTGCCTTGTGTTTAAATGATAAAAATTGTTATTTTTTTTATCATAAATTAGAGATTTGATATAAATGATTTTTGGATTGATAATAATTTCAATGGCTGCGGTCTATTTGAAATTATTTTTGTGAAATGTTTTGATGAGGAAATAAGGGTGGCATATCAAGGA
>NW_020203586.1:2928-7046 GCF_001531365.2 Cynara cardunculus var. scolymus | reverse complement strand
AAGCTAAGGCGTTAGCCCATCATCGCTCGGTTTCTTCTCTCGAAGGATGTAAGGACTGAAAAGTAAATAACGAGATGGAAAAGTAAATTGCAGAATATAAATTACAAGAAATGGAAATACTGAAAGTTAAATGACAGAAATGTAAATTGCAGTAATGTAAAGACAAAAATGTAAAGACTGAAATATAAAGACAGAAACGTAAATTACAGAAATGTAAATACTGAAATGTAAATACTGAAATGTAAAGGACTGAAATGTAAATACTGAAATATAAAGACAGAAACGTAAATTACAGAAATGTAAATACTGAAATGTAAAGGACTGAAATATAAATTATTAATAACTAAATAATAATAATTACACTAATCTAATAATAATAATAATAATAAAAGAAGTACATGTTGGGAAGACCTAAAAGTACTTTGATGGATGGATGGAAAGATCTTGGAAAACGTGAGAGAAAACTTGCAAGTCAAGTAACGTAACTTGTAAAACAAGTTTCGTTACAAAGGCCGAAAGGTTACTTGCAAACTTGAAAACGCAATTTATTTAGACTACGTAATTTAGAGACGAGAAAACGTAATGTAACTTGAAACTAGAAACGAGATGAAGATTAAATATGAGTACTTAAAATAAACTTTGAGAATACGATCATACTTACAAAAATCGCTTCTTGAAATATCAAATAACAAGAAACGAAAACTTAGAACCAAAGTTGATGTTCTTGAGAGTAGCCAACACAAGATTATCACAAAGTTACAAAAGTACACTAAGATGGTTAAGTAACTAAATGTTTTTTGTTGGTGAAAAGTCTCTCTCATTTACAAAGGCCAAAACTCCTTTAAATAGGTAAAGAGAAGCTTCATGGTGGATGCCAACTAATAAGACAAAAGATCCCTCCAAGCTGGGCTTTGACTAAGCCCAAGGGTGTTGACCAAGCCTTCTCTTTGGATTAGCCCAACTTTCCTCGGCCCAAAAGATTTCCAGCACTCGGATAGGTCCTATAGGACCTTGCCATTCCTGGTCCTGTAGGACTGTCGCAGGACCGGGCCCAAAAATCTTCAAAAACCTGCATAAACTGGGAATTAACATAAGATATACTATATAACTACCAATATATGAAAAAGACATAAAAAGACTCAATTAAGACACTAATGGGCAAATAAAACAAAGGAAAATGTTTAAGAAAATGATGTAATAAGGTTAATAAATTAACACTTATCACACCCCCAAACTTGAATTGTTGTTTGTCCCTAAACAACAGAAAATGACAAATAAAAAGACTCAAAGTTGAAAAAAATCTGAGCATAAACATTCCATAGCCAAAATATGCATATTTTTGAAAATTTTGAATGAAAGTGTTATACTCATGACTTGATGCTTGATATCCATAGCCCTTCATAAACCTAGCTCCCCCAAACTTAAATCTTTCATATTACCAAACCATAAGCTAGCCTACATTTCTTTTGCTATACTAGATTCAACAGATAGATTGGGTCTTTGAATTGGGTTTTGCATTTGGCTTTTTCTTTTCAATGCATGCCTTTTACCTCTTCTCACTTTTTTCACTCCATAGCACAATTTTACTGCTATGCATCTCATATTGAGGTATTTTGGACACTATSSTCCTTTTTCAAACATTCTGGTGTACATTGACAYTCTTTTGYATGCACAAGACATGGAACTATGTTCCTTTGTTTGTCTTTTGGTCTTAATGCATATGTTTCATGAACTCTATAAAGTGTTTGGTACTTTTAGGACCCTCCCCCAAACTTAAGGGAATCAATGTCCTCATTGTAAGTGTATGAAGGCTACAAGTTGGCCAAAATGAAATGAAGGCCCAAGTTGAATTAAGTGAAAGCTCTTGAAATGGTTGGCTAGTTCTAGAGGCTCAAATTAAGACAAAGATGGTTAGGCTTTGGATTATTGTGGCTATGGCATCAATTCAAGCATTTATACAACAAATTCATCTTGTATTCTATTTTTGGTACATATAAGGCTAAAGGAAGATATGCTACTTAAAATTAGTGCCCAAAATCCTAAAATGAAACAGAAAAACAAAGATGATCAATACAAGTGTAATTGACTATCTTTAGAAGGAAAAGGACTCAAATTAAAAATCAATGAAACAGAAAAGCAAACAAACTGAAAATAAATGAAGCAGAAAAGCAAAGATGAGAAGTCACAAGTGTGACTTGGTCATCTTGTGAAAATAAAAAGACTCAAAGACTCAAATAAAAGATTTAAATAAAACCAACAGTCCAACTCTAAGTCAAGTTGACCCTAGAGTTAAGATGTGGTACCAAGGATGAGTTTTGAATCAAAACAGTCAACCAGAGGACTGTATTATCAAACAACATAGTCATATGAGTCCGAACAATGGGATTGCCATTGTTATATCATAAAACAGGCTAAATGAAACCAAACAATGGGATTGCCATTGTTTCTCTTATGAAACAGCTTGAACAGGGGGATAAAATTGAATGCATTCAGCTTGGCTCTCCCTCAAAGCATTCATAAAAGGGCCCTCACAGCAGCAGCAGTCATACTGTCCGAAGGACTGTATTTAAAAACAACAAATGTTAAACAGCAAACAAAAGTTCATGGCTTAGGGTCGCATGAGATTCAAAACAGCAAAATCTAAAGCTAAAAATAGCAAATGTCCTCAACTGAGGATAAAAATAGCAAATAGAATGTATAAGCATGACTGTCTTAATCTTAAAACAGTAAACATGCTCAAGAATTCTAAAACAGCAAATGGAGGTGCATGGGCAGCAATGCATAACACTCTAAAATAGCAAATGGCCTAAAATGTGGCAAAGAAAAGTCAAAATCATCCTAAACTCAAGGTAATACTTAAAAACAGCAAAGAAGTCATAAAACTAAGTCTAAAAACAGCAAATCGGACAACAAGCTATAAGTATAGCAATACCCTTTGTTCAAACAGTCAAATGAAACTTAACTGAATGAAACTAAAGGGTGCTTAAAAACAGCAAAGCATAGGTAGCAGTCATGTCAAAATAGCAAACAAAAGAAAAAACTAAGTTAATAGGAAAGAGCAAAACTTAACAACAGCACCCTTGATGAGAACAGCAAATAAACAGCAAAATAGGAAACAGCACAAATTAACAAAAATACCAAAAATCTAATTTTAACAACAACACCTTAAAACAAAAGACTCAAGACTTAAAATCTACAGACTGTGCTAAACAGAATGGATACAGACTATGGTCAAAACAGCAAAGGAGAGAAAAATACAGTCACCACACAAGTGTCTTGAAACAACAAACAAACTTGAACAAAATGACTGTTAACAAGACATGAATAGCAATCTGTTAATTAAAACAGCAAATGAAAACAGCAAAACAACATTAGAAGCAGCAGAGGTTGATTCCTAAAAACAGCAACATAAAGATCAACAGTTTCAACACTTTGCAGCAGAATAACTATGTTACTAAGGATCATATATGTCATTGTCAAAACAGAGGAAAAATAGCATATCACCATGTCCACATAACAAAACAGCAAACAATGCTTATAAGGCCAGCAGACTTGATGTCTAAAACAACAATTCAGCAAAGATTTTGAAAACAACAAAACATCTATGAGCTTCAAACAAGGACTTAGGCATAATACAATATATACAAAGAAGTAAGAAGGTAGAACCTGTCCGACTCAGACTGAGTAGGAGAGTTTGATGGCAACAAAAGGATGGACTTTGGTGGCGGTGGAAGCTTGACTGTACTCCTTGATTGTCCATGCTTGGTGGCAGTCCTAAGTATCCTCTCCTTCTGTGTCTTGTACTCTGCCCACTGTACCCTTTCCTTCTTCAAAATTTCCACTTCCTTCTTCAATTCATCAACTCTCTTCATCAATTTGTGATGTTTCTTCACTATCACCTTCTTCAAATTGCTGGCATGATCGTCCATAGCCTTCATCAACTCAGCCCTCAGAGCTGCCATGGAGGATGTTGGTGCATCTGGCTGAACCTTTGCATTTACTCTCATCAGTCTGTCCATATTCTTCTTGTCAATGGAGGTTTTCTCCATTGACATCACATCCTTTGGCAAGGATAGGACTTGGGATTTTAGCAACATTTTATGGATCAAAGAAGGATA
>NW_020203586.1:0-2888 GCF_001531365.2 Cynara cardunculus var. scolymus | reverse complement strand
GGATCAGAACTCTCTCTAGGCATAGATTTGTATCATGGCTGGTGGGGTGGATGGTATGTCTCATGAAGTAGAACCATAAATTTGCCTCTGGTTTCAGATATTGGGTCTTAAGCAACCTAGCCTTTCCTTTGAAACTCCATACAGCCCCCTCCTTAGCTACAGTGGCTAAGATCATCTCGAGCTCCTCATCAATACACCCAGCTATTAACCTATCAAGCTCGGAGTAAGAAGGTGGGATGAGCTCTAACAAGTCATTAATGGCAGTGGGGGAGTATGAGACAGGGGTCTTTCTTACTTTCAAATTCATCCCATCCGTGACAGCCACCTCAGTGTAACATTCCCTAACCCAACTAAGGTTATATTGGTTAGGAACGTCACATAATGTCTCCCATCCTAAAGATTCTATTGTGGCCTTAATGCTTAGATTGGCCATCAATAACTGCTGAGTAAAACCTTTTTGTGTCACCCCCACTTTTTCAGAATATTGAAAGTAAGTTTTTCTGGCAAGGGGTGTGCTGAACAAATGCTTGGGTTTCAGAAATATACCAGGCCCGTCTTCAAATTGCTGTTCCGTCTTTTTTCTTCTTCTTGGTGCTCTGTCCTCTTCCTCAGACCTGTCACTTTCTTCTCTTCTCTTCTTTGAGCATCATGTCTCCGTTCTGGTTACTCTCTTTCTTCTTGGCATCTTTCTTTTCAAACTGGCCCCGGTATCCATCTCATCTCTTTCATTTTCCATTTCTGGGCTGTCATGCACAGGTGCACCCTCATAATAATTATGAGTCCCAGAGTGTACAGGGCTAGGGGGTTGGTTTAGGCTAGGTTGAGTGGAATGTGGTGATGGTGGTGGTGTTTGAGTAACTGGTGTGTTTTGAGGGTCGGAGGGGTTTTCGTTATGTTCAAATGGTGTTAGGCTGGGGTTAGAGGGTGATAAGCCTAGGACAAAATCCAATTCTTGGATAGATACAGTGTCTGGCAAAGGGATGGGTTCAGTGGGTAGAGGGCCGGTGGTTGCAACAGGGGTAGGTTTCTGTATTGGCTCAACAGGGGTAGTTTCAATGGTGGCTGTGTTAGGCATTGCTCGGACAGGGGTTGGTTTATACAATGTTCCTACAGGTGCTGTTCTAGATGTGGATGCATGCTTGAGTAGTGTAGGTTCTATGGTTGATGATGAAACAAGTATATTGGTGAAGTGTGGAGGTTTAAAAAATTGAACTCAGTGGTCCTGTTTCCAAAGAAAGGGTGTGCATGCGTGGTAGGGACAGTTGGTTGAAAAGGGGCTGTTGTACACTCTGGTTCTCTTCTGATTGCTTTGTCCATAGCTGCCAAAGCAGCATCAACATAGTGTTTAAGGGATGAACTTCCCTTCTTTGGAGTTTGAACAGCCATGGATGACTGAGAGTGGACCATTGACATGGTGGGTGCACATCTTTCTGATCTTAAGCCTAATGCTTCATTTGAGGCTGCAATGGCCTCATCTACAGATCTTTTTATGAACCCAACACTAGCCTGTGGATAAACAGGGAAACCAGATAATAAATCTCTAGTTAAGGGTACATAAACTTTTAAACCTTCTTGGAGCCTTTCTGTGAATGTTGAAGGCATGCTCTGCTTGTTCATCTTGGTTGTAGCTTCTGCAACATAGTCAATGAAGTATGCTCTGCTTGTGATGCTCCGGGTGTATTGGTTTGAGCCTCAGGACTCTCAGGTAACGAATCACTCCCATCAGATACATCAAAAACAGTCCCCTTTGGTTGCTTTACAGGTTTGAAATTAATCAGGCCCTTGGCTCTGCTCCTTGTCATTCGAGGGCCGGACTGATATTGTGGGATAGGTTGTGGTTCAGGCGTAATCGTCACAGGAGCTTGAGTCTGGGGTTTAGTAAATGGTGCAGGCGTTGGTTTTGCAAAAGGAACTTGTCTCACAGGGATGGCCTCAATAGGCTCCTCCTCACTAACACTCGTCTGTTCATGGGTATGCACAGGAGGCATGGAATCTGCTCCCCCCTCCCTTCTTCTTGCTTGCTTTTTTATAATTGCCATTCCGATTGAAAACAGAGGACTGTGATTTTTCTTGGAGCAAAGAAGACGATTGTGAACAGTTGCTTAGCACAAACCCGAATGGTCTTTTGAACAGTGTTTAGGGGTTTTTAAAACCGTCAATCTTCTTCTCCAAGGTTGTAGCTTTGAAAATTTCAAAATTTTTCCTCTGTAAATGACAGAAAACAGGCTGAGTATGAGTAGTCAGAACAGTACCTTCCTTAAAAATGTCAGCTTAATGCAGTCCCTTCCGTCTTGAAAGTTGCTATTTGATGAGCTAAGGGTGATGGTTGCTTCGAAGAAGATGAGTACGGTTTCTTCAAAGAGGAAGCGGACGATGATGGGGCTAGTGAGTTGAGAGTTTGGAGACGAAAAGACTTGCGCTGTGTTCTAACAGGTACGAATGCACGGGATTTTGATCAAGACCGTACCGAGAGTAGGCTTAGGCGTTGGGCTCTTCTTCCGCGTGGGCTGCTGATTTGGGCTTGTAAACAAGGCTTCATCATGGCCTCCCGTCTTGTGGCCAGTTAAGAGTAAACATTCTTAGGCCTGTTATCTATTAATCACTTACCGGCCCAAATTAAAAATTAAACCTAGTAAAAAAATCATAAAAGAAAATAACTAAAAAAATTTAAAATAAGAATAAAAGAAAAATATAACATTATTATAATAACTATACATATATATATATATATATATATATATATATATATAGGGGAGCGATCAAATGCAAACCACTCAATTTGTACAAACCGTGCAAACCGCATTCAACTAATCATAATTTTTCATTTTGTTCATTTTTTTGTAATTATGAGAGGTTGATTAATCATTTTTATTGTGGAGGGTGTTAAT
>NW_020203585.1:2377-18303 GCF_001531365.2 Cynara cardunculus var. scolymus | reverse complement strand
TATAGAAGCTGTGTGCATTCAAGATACTAAACAGTTCAAGGCTTCAAGACTGTTTTAAAACAGTCAAAAATGCACACTAAACCTGCTGTCAAAATGGTTGCTGTCAAAATGGTTGTTGTCAAAATGGTTGCTGTCAAAATGGTTGCTGTCAAAATGGTTGCTGTCAAAATAGTTGCTGTCAAAATGGAAAATGAAACTGTCAAAGTGAAAGTTGCTGTCAAATTCAATTTGCAAGCTGTTAAGAACCTTCAAAAAAAAACTTGCTGCTACACACTGCTGTTACCAACACAGCACACTAAACAACACAATGAACAAACCTAGACTACTGTTTTAGTCCAATAAACACAGTCAAATCTCAAACACACTGCTGCTGTTCTGTGAAGCTATGCAAACAATTTCTGTTACGAGATAGTTGCTACTGCAGTTTTGTGTTAAAGATGCTGTTTAAAACCTGCACAAACTGTTGCTTAAACAGATCCTACTTTTTATCACAAACACAACAAACACGAAAGCTGCTTTAAAACAGCTGCTGCTTTCTGCAAAGAACCTGTCAAAACTCCAGCAAATATCAACAGTTCCTGCTTTGTTGTGCTGTTAGTCTTCTTCTGTCAAAAACAGACCTTTGTTGCTTGCTTCTTCTCTATACCAACACAACACAACTGCTGTTTATCAATGGTCAAACAGACCTTTGCTGTTATCTTTCTTCTTGCTGTACAATGCTAAACTTGTCACTACACAATGTTGTTTCACTGCACAATGTTGTTTTACTGCACAATGCTGTTTAAAACAAAACAAGAAATGCAATCTGTTTTTCTTCTGGTTGCTGTCTAAACACAGCACAACAAACTGCTTTTAAGAACCTGCTGTTAAATCTGTTTCAAATTGTAAAGCTTCACCTCAAATAGCAAAGCTGTGTTCATAACCTGTCAATACCTGGTTGCTGTTTTAGTTCACAAAATCGCAACCACAAATATAAACCTGTCAATGCTGTTGTTGATGTCCTCTTGTTGCTGTCAAAATGGTAACCAGCTGCTGTTGTTCTGTTTCAAACAAAAACACGTTGCTGCTGCTGCTTGCTTATTTATTGTTGCTGTTGTGGACTAAGACCTGCTTGCTGTTTAGCTATGAAACAGCTTCAAAACACACTGTTGAACAAAACTAACAACAATGATTTCCAAAATGAACCGAGTAAAGAAACAAGTGATCAAGTCTTTTGTATTGATTCAAAATTCTTCAAACCTCAAATCTAAAAACACAAACTGGACTATTGTTCCAATCCTCAAAGAAACAGCAAAAACCTGTCACAGCTTGAATCTGTTTATCTAAACCTGATAACAATCTAAACCGGACAGCCCTTTAAATGTAAACCTGATAACACACTATTAGAAATGTTCACCAGTAGCTAATTGATGAAAAACAAAATCGATTCTTGCAAGATATTGAACAATTAAAATTATGAGCAAGTGGAATTGAACGGATTAGAAGTCCGCTCAAGGTTAACCAAATCGATTGCTAAACCGCTCACTAGTCCGCTTATGAAGTAATCGGTATACAAAGATACCGGACAAGAAGTAATCGGTTTTAGATATAAACCGATCAAAAAATTAAAAGTCTAAACCTGATGAAATCAAAAAATTCAAACCTGATGATTTGAGCGATTTTAGAATCTGGTTGAATCTTGATACTTATCCAATCAAACCCTTTGAGATTGTAATCAAATCCAGTCCGCACAAGATGTGTGCGGTTTAACCTTTAATCCGCTTATCGCTCAATATATCTATACAAGAAGTGATCGGTTTACCTCTCCGGTCGTTCTCCGCTCATCTCCGCTTAAATAGTGTGCGGTGTAAATGAACACCGCTCAAGTGGTGTGCGGTGATCTTCTTCTCCGACCAAGCTTTGATGAACAAACACTTTTAGCCTGTTGGGCCTTAAGCCGGTTGGGCCAACATCTTGATATTAGATGGTTTAACAAAAATAACAAAACTAAAATATTAAAAACAGATCAAAACTATCAAAAACACAAAAAAATAAAAACTTTTTAAGAAAAATGGATCAAAAACAATGATTTAAAAAAAAAATTAAGAACACGAAAAAAAAATTAAAACCACAAAAATCCGATCAAATCTTGATAAAAGTTGATCAAATCACAAAATTTTGTGAATAACAAAGATTCACAATATGATTACGAGCATTTTGATCATATTTTTAATGCAAAAACACAAGATTTTATGAGAAAATCGGATCAAACAGAAGAAAAAAAATCAAAAACACGAAGAACAAAAAAAAATCAGAAATAAAAAAAAATTATCTGATCGATTTCTTCATTCTGATTTCTTGCATCCTGCTCTGATACCAATTGTGTGTCCACAATYACTGATCAATCTTYATATTAAGCTCACATCAATGGCAGATTCAAGATAAACATTCAAGAACACTTTATGAATATTGAGAGAGAAAGTCAATCCTCTCAATTYAGTCAAACCTCTTATTACTAATCTGAATATTACAATTAGCTCCTCTTACTCTAATTACAAAGATTAGCACCTATTTATATGGTCAACATATTAATACAAAGTTAAAGTCAAACTAGTCTAAGAAAGTCAAACACGCTGACTTTTACWATTATAGACTAAAATTAATCTTTCAAGACGAATACAATTAATACTGATTTTTCAGTCCTAACATAGTTCATAGATTTTAAAGAAGAAATAAGGATGACATATTAAGGAGATGTGTCTTTTGGAATAAGGGTGACATATCAAGGAGAGGTGTCTTTTGGAATAAGGGTGGCATTTCAAGGAGAGAGGTACCTTTGGATATAAGGGTGGTAATTGTGTATGAATATTATAGCTCTTACTATTATGTCTTTTAAGACTACAATAGATTTGAGTCCTTACTTCTTTGTGATTTGAGAACTCAAATATATTGTTCTTATTAGAAATAATAGTATTGATGTTATTGAGAATGGGAAAAGTTAGCATATGGCCATTGGTATTGGTTAAAAGTGTTTTGAAACAGAATATTCATTTTTATGAGGAATCAGAGGGACTCTGGTTGTTTCTTGTAAGGAACCAGAGAGGCTCTGGTTGGTACTCACTATAGTACCAAAAAGGTTATGTTTATTAATTTGAGAAATATGCAAGTTCATACTAAATGTACTAGTTGGACCAGAGACTCTGTATCTATTGATAAGAGATTTTGTGTCAAAAACATATTTTAAGAAGTATTTAAGAAAAGGATTATATAGTTAGAATCTTTTTATGAAAAACAGACTAGAGAGGCTCTGGTTGATCATGTCTTTTGAACCAGAAGCTCTGGTTAGTACAACCAGAGGCTCTGGTCGAGCATGAACTCTTCATAATTACTCTTTTTATGAAAAATGCTATCTTATTGATTGAAAGCTTAACTAAAGAACATTATAAGAAATTATATGAGCCAGAAGCTCTGGTTAGTACAAACAGAGGGGCTCTGGTCGAGGAACCAGAAGTTCTGGTTGAGAGACCAGAGGGGCTCTGGTCCTGTTTATTGAAAAATATTCCAAGTATGGTTTGGAACCAGAGGCTCGATGGACCGAAACAGAATATGATTTTCAGTCTTTGCTACATGGAATGGATTATTTGAAAATGTTTTGGTGATTTTCACCCTGCATTACATAAAAAGGGAACCTCACTAGACATTCATGTCTAACCCTCATTTTCTGTTTTCAAAAATATGTGTGCAGGTAATGGTAATAAGGGAATGTGAATTACTTCCCTATGTGCTTAGCTGTGAGAAGATCTTAATTAGCCATGTTTTGGAGCATAGATGTTAGGATACAAGAGCATGTACTTTTGGAATTTTTAAGTTGCGTATTTTACATTACATACTCTTGTATTATGGACTTTTGTGGGAAACATGTATTCTATGTATGAAATATGTGTTATATGCAATATATGGATTTGGGGGTGTTACAAAATTTTCCGCGAAAGCCGTCAATTCATGAAATTGTAAGTAGATCTTTTCAAATCCACTTGTTTAACCTTTTCAGATTAAAGGGAATGGGAAGATAACAATCAATTTCAACGAATGAAATTGTTTTCAATCTTATAAAAAGATTGGCATGTGAGTATAACAGATATACTCAGTATAACGAACGTACTGTATATATGAGACTTTTTGAGGCTCATCTCACCAGGTCTTCCATTCAATAATCGATAGCTTAATAATAGCATATCTATGAATGTTTCGGCAAAATAACATATAATTTGCAAAATCTGTGTAGTGTAGACAGATAAAGCAACTAATGCTTCTGTTTATGCTAAAAAGGATAAACCGTGTGGACTACACAAATTTATCAGACTCAATTCGTGATCAAAAAGACTTGAAGGGGGGACATATATCCTTTTGATTTCAATTTCAAATTTCTCCGCATGAGAAATTGATAGATTGTGAGTTGCGTGCCCCAAGTGTTATTAAAATAGTTATCTGTTAAGAGATAAATGAGTTGCTGGTGGGGTTGTGACAACAATTGGCCTGGGCTTTGCCTTTTTCAATATTAGTCTCGAAAGAATTGAGAACTAATAGATAATGTGGTATGCCCGGAAATTTAAAGTTTGGAACAGAATCTTGTTTATTGTTTTGATCCTGACACAACTCTCATCAATTCTTTTATCTCACGACAACTACCCCTCTCATTTTCATTTTAGTCTCAGCACACAAACCCTTTTGTATATAAAGCTCACTCAGATATGGTTGTCCTCTTGGGTAGGTTTGTCGGTTCTGACATTCCATAGAGGTATTTCTGATAAACACTCAGTCCCTCCTAAATTTAGCATTATGCACAGTTGATCAGAAACAGTTGATCAAAAATATTATTATAAATAAGCACACAATGATCAGATAAAAATTGATCAAGAAATTTGGCTTTTAAGAACAATCAATAAAAAATGATGCGACAACGATCCGATTATTCGGTATGCGAGAGAAATAAATGAAGATCTGTGAGAACGAATTTACAAATTCTGATGAAAAAAAATGAAGTGTATATTAATTAAGGAAAAAAAATCAGAAAATTAACCTTTGAATACAAACGAGTGTATTATCACTGAAAATGATTTTTAATTTAAGAGACGTGATAATAACAGTTTGAAGAATAGCTGAAACATGTATTGGAGTTATGATCGATGAGAAATTATGCAAGTAAAATCTCAGGAAATACATGTTCAGAAAATGTACATGTTTCCCAAAAAAAAAATATTTTCGAAAAAACATTTATTGAACTTTCTAGAAACTCCCCCTAGAAAGTAGATTTAAGTAATATTTCGATTCAGCTCAAAAATTTAAAAAATAAATGGAAACATTTTTAGCACGGGTCCTGAACTGTGTTGTTCAGAAGCCTTATTTGGAACAATATTACAACTCCCTCTGCATTAGTGCATCACTGAGATGATATTCTGATCAACATAAAATTGACACACCTGCAAATCAGATCAAATAGATTTTGGTACCCAAATGAATTTGGGTCCTATTTTGTTAGTATCGGGCTGGGGTATGTTGTAACTTCCAAACCATTTATTTCTAGTAGATGTTTTCTTTTTAGCACTATTAACAGGATGATTATATACATAATATGATCCATACCAACTATTATAATCATACATGTTCTTACCTTTCCAGTCCTTCTGATCACTGTTGTCTGTACTCGATCTGTTGTATGTCTTCTTGTTCACAAAATCTGTTGATTTGCATGTGGATCACATGATTCTTCTCTTGCTAAGATGAATCAAATCAGTAGTAGATCTTACAAAACAAGGAAGATGATTAGTAACAACAGGTGTACATGATGAAACAGATTCAGATTTATTGACCCAAATGCTTTTAATCTTAGAAGAATTATTGGGTGATCCGATAACATACCCTTGATAATATTAATTAGAAGAACGAGAATAGTTCTTAGAAACAATTGATTTAGGGCTACTTGAATAACTGTTCGATTTTGAACAGTCATAGAAGCTAGTTTTACACTGAGAAGGAGAACCAATTTAGCTTTTAGCACAAGAAAAGTCTTTGACTTTCTGTAAAAAGTTGGTCTCTTTCAACAGTAACTAAATTAAACTTATTTTCAAGTTCAAGGTCTGTCTTCAGATCAGACAATTTCTTTGTAGTGTCCAGGAGTTTACCTTCTAACTCCTTAAGAATTTCAAGCTTCTTCTTCTGATTTATAAACTCTCTTCTCTTTTCATCTGAGCTGCTCTTCTCATTCTCAGAAGCGATGTCAAGCCATTTTTTCTTTTCAGCAAGCTCTTTAGCAATAGCAGTATGTTTCTTTGTAGTAATTCTCTTCTCAAAAGCAAATTGCTTCTTTTCTTCATCTAAAGTCTTCTGTTTTAGAGCAATGTTGTCAGATAATTTATATATTTGACTCTGACACTCTTATGTGATGTCTTTCTTCTCTTTATCATTCTTGGCGCGTTCCAAGATGATCAACTGCTCAAAATCGGATATTTGCTTTAACATCATTTTTGCGTTTAGCTCTAGAGAGTTTATCTTATTCTCATAAGATATGCGTTCAACTTCAAACTTTTTCTCTCTTTCATAAACTCTTTTCTTCTCCTTTTCAGATTCATTCCTTAACTCATACAAATCACTCTCAGATTTATTAAGTTTTGCAGTTAAGTTCTCAGTCTCTGGATTAACTTTCTCAAAAGAATTTCTCACATTTTGCAGATCTTGAAGTTTGTTGAATAACTTTTTATTAGCATCAATCCAAGTCTTCAATTCTTCTTCACATTCTTTCCTTACTTTGTTCAAAGTTTTCTCAAATTCGCAAGTCTTATCTGATAAAACCTTTTTAGAATATTCTCTTAAGGTTTTATTTTCTCCTTGCAGATTCTTGATAAACTATTTACTTGCAAAGTTCTCATCAAACAAATTAATGTATTTTTCTTTGTAGCTCTCAACTCTTATTTCCAATTCAACAATTTTCTCCCTCAATTCTTTATTTTCTCTCTCTCGAGAAAAAATGCCATTTAAAAAATTCAAGATTGATTAAACGAATCAAATGCTGTAAAATCAGATAAAAGAAATCAAAATTAGTTCATCTCAAACACACAAACAGAAAAACACAAAAATTGTTGAGAAAATCAGAAAATCAACGAAAAACTGTCGAAAATCAGTAAAAACAGTCAAAAACTGTTGAAAACTGTTTAAAAAAACGGTTAAAAAACAGTTGAAACTGATAAAAAACAGTTTACGCGATGGAAAAATAGTTCAAAGATTTTCAAACAGTTTAAAACACAAAAACAGATAAAAACATATCCAAAATTACAACACAAAAAAAAAATTCTATAGAGCCAACACTAAGATGGACTAACCCGGCCCAAAAGAAAAACAAATTTAAGCCCAAGATAAGTCAAACCCAAACCAAAACAGATTGTTATCCAGATTACATAATGCTCAAAGTGATGTCATGATAAAAGGGAGAAATCAGGATGATCTATGACTAAGAAAATAGCAGTTCGGACAAGCTTACAAGCGATTAAAATGATGCTGATACAAACAGTCAAGATTGAACCTGCAACAAGCTCTAAAAATTGATAAACCTAACAACCTGTTATGCAACCAGACCTGTTGAAATTTACACTTCAACATAAACTCAAAATTGAACAGTGAATTTACAATTGACACAAGTGCAACCGCATGAAAATCAGATGAATTCCCAAATGCAAACGGTGAATTTACAGGGTTCTATGGCAACAATGCAACATAATAATATGAGGAGTTTTCAACAAAATTCAGTCTCTTCAACTGCTCAACAGAACATGATGAGTTCCATACAACCTAATTCTAATCTTGATTCAGGACAGAATAGTACAATAAACTCATGGCAGCAGGTCAGTGACAAAATGCAGTGAGTGGTCCTCAACAAGAAAACATAAATCCATTGTCATCTCATAGTGGGATGGGTACACTACAGCAAAACTCTACTATGCTTCAACACCAGCATATGAAACAGCAAGAACAGCTTCTTCAGAACCAGCAACTGAAGCGATTTCAACAACACCAAATGCAGCAACAATATCTGCATAAACAGCTGCAACAGCAGCAGCAACAGAATATATTATCACAGAGAGTCTTAACAATTCCTAAATCCGGATAAGCAATAACTAAAACAATAACAATGAACAAGTAAACCAGAATCTGGAATCAATGTGAGTCCAAGTGTTTTAAGCAATGAAAGCAAAGTCTGGCCAAGTCCGCACTAAATCTTCTTGATCACTAATTGAAACAAATCAAAACCTGTTCCTTTATCTCACTGCTGCCATGTTTTACAAACCAGAAAATTGATGAGCTGCACGAGTATCAATCCCATTCACATAACCCTTGATTTCAGGTATACCAGATCCTGCTGCTGCTGGGGCTAATTGTGTGATGATAAAAACGGATGAAAAGACTAAAGCCAAGTTGATCACGGTATATACAATAAATCCAACCACATATGAACTCTGTATTATCCTAAAAGTCAACGAGTACTTCCATCCAGCAAAGTTCTCAACAGAGATATTGATGAGAACAACTAATCCAGTGCCTATGCCAATCAGCAGAGCAAAGAAGTACCTCGATCACAGGTTTCACCTTCCACTCATGGAACACCTGCACAAAATCTTTTGTCCAATTTTATTCTAGGAGTAATCACCTCAAGCAGACCATGTACAAGTTGCCGTTGCAGATTTTGTAAACGTATTTCATTCAAAATCTGTTCTTGAGATGCCCAGCAATTTTGGCTGTCCGATTTAGCAACGATGAAGATGTAAATCGAATGCTGATGAGCGATTAAAATGGACACGCACAAAAAGAACCAGTGAAATCAAAACAGATTACAACAAATCAGTCAAGACGGTATGTGATTTATGAGAAATCGAACAAGTCTGTGATGGATTGAAATCGAACAAACCTGTTAAACCCTTTCAGCGATTACCAACCCGTGATGAAAGTCGATTGGATAAGACAACAACTGTGCGATAATGTCTAAATCGGATGCTCGTGAGCAATAAACTCCCTAAATCGCATACGCTGTGTGCGATAAACCCCTAAATCGCTTACGCTGTGACCTAAATTCTCAAACTGTATCCTAAATCGCTCAAACAGGTTTTCTAAATCGCTCAAGCAGATTCTTAAATCGCTCAAACTCTGATGAATTTGCCTAAATCGCTCAAACAGCCTGCGATGAAGTCTCTTATCCGATCAAGCAATCTGCGATAAAATTCCTAAATCGATTAAGCAGTGACCGATATGATATTTGATCGCTTGAGCTGTGACCGATTCAAACACTAAATCGCTTGAGTTGAGACCTAAATCGATCAAGCTATAAGAGAAGAACTACCTAGTCCGCTCAATTTAGTTCATAAACCGATCAAGCAGTCTCATATGTAAACCCTAAACCGATAGTCTCTAAATCGCTTCCTTCGATGAACCAAGTCTGATGAGCAATATGAACTTGTCCGATTTCAAACTATTGATGGGCTTCTGTTAAAAAAATTGGGCCAAAACAGGTTGGGCTAAGCAAAGACATAAAAACAATACAAAAATTAAAACAAATAGAATCAAAAACATTGGTTTTAAAAAAAAAATTCAAGAACATAAAAAAAATCTTAAAAACTCAAACAATTAAAATTTGAAAGAAAATGATCAAATCGCAAAAAAAATTGTGAATAACAAAGATTCACAATGAATTTCCGTACAGATTAATCACTATTTTAACACAAAAACACACAAAATTTTAAACTTTTCGGATCAAACTTAAGGAAAAAAAAAAGAACACGAAGAACAGAAAAAAAATCCAGAAAAAATGTTCAAAAAATCTTTAAAAACTCTGATTTCTTCTTCGTGATTTCTTACAATTCCTGCTCTGATACCAATTGTAGATCACAAATTTATCAATCTTCAAGAAAGCTTCAAATCATTAATGGCAGAATCTCAGATCTAGCAATAAGAACACTATGAGAGTTGAGAGAGAAAGTCAACACCCAAATTATGGTCAAACTTTCTTTACGTAATCTGATATTACAATAAGCATCCTTTCTAAAATACAAGGAATTAACCCTTTATATAGGGTCAAACATAAAGACAAAGTCACAGTCAAAATGTCTATGAAAGTCAAACACGATGACTTTAATACAATTATAGACAAAATTAACTTTCAAGACGAATACAACTTTACACTGAATTTCAGTCCTAACAAAGGCCAACAACCACATTGCCTTGTTGGAGATACCATCCTCAAAGGCGTATTACCAAGACGCGGCTGACTTCCTCAAACAGTCGTCCTTGGGTTACGCACTCAACCATGAGCCCATTATGGTGAAAGAACTCCTTCAGCAGTTCTGGCTCACTGCTGAAGTTGTTGAAGTCGAGGTTAAGCCTCGACGCCAGGCGGAGCAGATCAACTTCACTTTCAATCGCATGGAAGTGAACTTTGGTGTATCCACACTCCGGTCGGCTCTCCATTTTCCCAAGGGCCCCTTCGACAACGAACCATCCACCGCCAAGATCATCGAGCTTCTCGACGCCATTGGCTACCAGTGGCCAATGAAGAAGGACTCTAACGCCCCTCTGAAGTCCTTGACGAAGATTGAGAAGAATAAGATGTCAGCCATCTGGCAATACCTGTTTTCTCATTTCATCCAATGCATGGGTGGAAAAACTGGAGGTCAGGATTAGGCCTCTAGGATCGCCTTAACCATAGGCGTATCTGCGATTCAGCGTCGCAATATAAATTATGGTGCGGTCATTTTCGATGACCTGGTGCTCAAGCTGAACAAACGCCAACGAGAAATGGTGGTGTCTTACACCAGGTTCCTTTCAATGGTGTTTGCCCAGATCTTTAAAGATCTCTACCCCAAAGAAGGAAACCTTCAGGTTTTCAAGCTTGGATCCAGGATTCTGGATCATAAGCTGAGGGACAATGATGTGGCACTAACTTCTATTGTGTCCATCATTACCTTTTCTGCTCCGGTGGCCACGACAAGGGTAAACCCCCTCGCGTCCAGCCAAGCCACCAAAACCCCTTCAAAATGACATTCTCAACCAACTCTTGGTTCTCCTCAAAGAGCCAAGAAGTCCAACAAGGGGACAGCCACGTCTCTAGCTGGAGCCTCTCAAAAGGCTTCAGTTATTGAAACTAGCCTTATCCCCGAGGTGTCTTATGCTAACCCTCTTAGCTCTTCAGTGATCTCTCCCATCACTGTCGTATCAGTGGTACCTACCCCAACCGCCTCAGTGACCTAAATCACTGAAGGTGTGAATATCAGCGCCGCCATCGCTGAACATCAACGTCTCTTCTCGACCATTTTCTCTTTTCCTCCTTATTTTGTCTTTACACATGTCGATGATGTATCAGCGACCGTCCTTCTTGATACTGAGACATACACCACTGGACCTGAGGCTGCTCCTCTCGATGCTCCTCAGCATACAGATGTCCATCCTCTCGAGGACATCTTTGCTCACGCCAGTGACAATCCTTTGATGTCACTGATGGCCCCTCAGGTATTCCATCTTCCTACCCTTTCTTTTCTTCTAACCTTGAGCTTTCAGCTCACACTTCCTCTTTTGCAGGTCCTTCTTCGACGCATCAGCCTGATGCTTAGGGAGAGGAAGAGGAATAAATAGAGAAAGATGATGAAGGAGATGAAGATGTTGATGATGACTATGATATGGCTTCAGACATCAAACTTCTCCTTCCAGTTGTTGATACCGTCCTCTGCAGGATCAACGAAGTCCACCAGGAGATGCCCCGCCAGGGTGATCTTGATGCGAACTTTCTTGCCATCCAGGCGGACGTTCAAGAAGTTCAAAGTTATCTCCAGACTCTCCAAGAAGCTGTTCAAGACAACGCCGATGCCATTGTTGTTCTTCATAGCAGGGTTGACGATGCTCAGGCTATCGTTGATCAGCAAACTGGCCTTCTTCAACAGATCCTAGATGTTGTCTGTCAACCAGCTCCAGTGATCCCACCTTCTTTCCCTGTCAGTGATCGCGGCCAGCTCCATGAGATGCGTGAGGCAACGACAAATCTAGCCAGCGCTTTGCAAAGGCTAGAGGAGATAATGGTTTTCCAGCGTCAGCGCTTGGACAAACTCTCTGGCCAATTCTCTCAAGTTTTAGCCAGATAGGGGGGATGAGGTCCAACACTGGTGAATCATCCGATGCTGCTCCTACTGCTTCTCAAACCATTGGTCCAGTATCAGCTTCAGTTGCAGTTGAAGCTGAAGCTCTTAGAGCTGAAGCGGTTGCTGCTCCTGTAATCCCGACCACCAAAGCTGCTCCAGTTGAGGATGTCAATGCCATCCCTAGGGATGATGCCCCTTCCATCACTGCTGCTGCTGGTGATGATGATGATGTAGATGAAGATGATGATGAACCTACCATTCTGGACCCCAGAAGTGATCTAGATGGCGACGACGATGATGATGATGAAGATGACTTTACCATCAAGTACCAAAAGCCATCAACCGTCACCAAGGGAGTTGCTCTCAGGGATTCTGCATCCTAGGGGGAGCAAAGGCAAGGTGAATCTACTCCATTAGGGAACCAGGACCCCAAGTCGAAAGGCAAGGCGGTCACTGAAGAACGAAACTTGAAGGCATTGTTCAATATCCCTCAACAACCTTTGTTTGAAGACTCTACCCCTCAGGTAGTGATTACCTCAAACTATCAACTTCATATTCCATCAACTACCTGCGGTTGACTGGAGCGGGTACCTGATCAACCCGTCTTTTGTGCTTCTACCGACCAGCAGATGTCTCAGCTAAAGGAGTAACTCGACCAGACTAGAGTAAAAATTCCTCTTCGTACCTCTAGTGGTGGTGAGTTCGACTTCTTGTATGAAGATGAAAGACTCAAGGCATTAAGGGCTGAAGAAGAGCTAGAGCTTCAAAAGAAGCAGACTGAAGACAACTTGAAGCTAGCCAAGTCACTAGCTGAGAAGGTCCTTCCCAAGAAAAAGTCCAAGAAAAAGGTGAACGCTGTCCAAGCCTAGGCTAAACTTCTTTCTATTGTAGAAGCTGAGCATGAGAAGAACCTGAAGCTGGTGGAAAAGGACAAGCGATAGAGGAGAGAATCAGTCCCCGCCCGATTATCAGTGTCAGCATCACCGGACGTTCTAAAGACGGTGGAACGTTGGTCTCAATGCTCATCACCAGGGACAATCTTGATACTGTTACCGAGTACCTTTCCTACCTTGGCCGTTATAGATACAACGAATGAATGGAGATCAGACAAGCCATTCAGCTATCCAAGTCGAGACACAAGACACTTATCAAGGACACCATCAGCGAGCTCATCAAAAGGATGTCCAGGTATGTCAAGGTCTCTGACAGGCCATATCTGAAGAAAGGTGGGAAGAAAAAACTCAAGCTCTCTGATCCTAATGATGGACCATTCCTAAGGAACGAACATGAAACAAGGTTCTCCTTAGATTAAGTCCTGAAGGGTCACCAAAGTACAGACATTTCTATGCTGAATCTTGACTTGCCAGATGAGGGTCCCTATACACCCAACTCTGTGCATTTTAAACATGAGTTAGGAGTTATATTCCTTGACTATGAAGATGAAGTCAGATTTCAGATAATGTCAGAGCTACATCTATGTCCAATGGGTCATCTGGTTAACCTCTTGCTCTGGATAGATGATAGCATGCCTGGAAGAGTCGTAGATCTGAAGATACGAAGGGAATTCCTACGTCGAAGAAACCTTGGTGAAGATGTACCTAGTTACATAGATCTRAGTGTTCTAGAATAGTTTCTCTTTGTAACAACAATCCACTTTTCCTTGTAACTTCTTGTACTATGTCTACTTTCAGTGATTGTATTTATAATATTTAAGCACTATGTTGATCCCAGATCTCTCAATAACACTAATAATCTAGTTATGAATAACCAAATTTTAGTGATTTAATGAAGAAAGTTATGAAGTCTCAAGAATAAAATAAGAATATTTAAGAACAACTTTGAGCTTCAAAGGTTTTACTTTATAAATTCATAATTATAAAACAACGAGTAAAAGCCTTATTTTTACAATAGATCTGAGTACCTATTTATACTAATAAGCTAACAGAAAGATAACTATCTAATGCTACTTTCTAGCAAATCGTCTATCTAACATATAGGGTTTATATTTCACAATGGATAAACATTAACAATAAGATAAACTCGAATTCCAGCTGTTGATTTGTCATCTCCAGCTGTCATTCATGGTATGATGATTTCATCCTTATCTTCAAATCTTCATTGCATGCTTGGATGCAGTGCTGGAAAATCTTCTAAAGTGTTGATTGTCCAGAGGATTGATGAGAATGCTTCTTTCCATCGCATCCTTGAACCTGTCCATTGATCCTCTGATTGAATTCCAGACTTAGTCGATTCTGCCTTGATGTCTTCATCGGTCTTCTGGTTCTTCATCACTTGTTGTTTTTCATTACTTTTTACATCATGAGTTATGGGGTTTAACAATCTCCCCCTAAGTAATGAAATAACAAACATAGTCTAATCTAAACACATATGTGAAGAACAGACACTAATCTAGTAGAAAAACATCAAACTCCAAATTTTCATTGGATGATGAAATTTCTTTACAATACTGGAAACAAAATACATCAAGGCAAGATAAGCAAAACATTTGACTCATCACTAACTACCTGAGTATATATCTTTAAAGCGCAAGAGTAGTCTTCGATAAGCAATGCCCGTTGATATCTCGTGTATGAGATGACTCCCCTCTTCCCTTGGCACATGGTTTCTGCCCAATCTTTCTCTAATGTTTTTCTGAAACCGTTCAAGTGTATCTGTTGAATACTTGAAGGCTTCAGTCAATCTGAAGAACTTTTTAACCCCGAACTCATTCTTGTAAACAAAGTCCGAGTTCAGGTTGAGTGAGAACTGATGCAGATCGTATCTCCTACCGGCCCTGGAAGTCTTCGTTTGGAGGAGCGCAGGATAAACTCTCAATGCCTAGCCTAAAAGCAATTTCTAAGTCTGTTTTGGCTCTGAGCTTTACCAAGGACTCCATTGTTTTTACTATCGCTCGGTTTTCCATTCCAAATCGTATCCCATGATCTTGCCTTTGAGCTGTGTAGGCATATAACTCAATCAAGTCATATGGATTGAGGTTGATGAGGTCGTTTTCGTTGAACACGCTAACTACCCCATGGGCTCTCTCCACGCTGAACTCGATGTATCGATTAGCTCTGTTGGCAAATGACTTTATTTTCAAGTCTATGACTCTTCTTATTCCATCGTTTGAAAAGACAGCTTCAGGTGCTTGAGTAGTCTGTCTTATGAAACGATGATGTAGAAGGTTCATAGACTCAGGCGATAGGAATGGAGGATTGGTTGACAAGATTTCTTCACGATCTTGATACATGTATTGATGGATGTTTTTCATCATTACTGGTTCCCTGAGCGGCAATTGAGGTTGTCTCCTCAGCGACTCCATGCGCTGTTGTTCCATGGTGCGAAGGAGAGTGTTTGTTCTGTCTTGTTGTTGTTGAAGGCTCCTCCTTAGCGCTCTGGTGGGTTCAACAGATTGGGTGGCAAACTTTGCACTTATCTCATTAAAAGATGAGATTAGTGCCTTGGACAGAGCCCGAAGATCGGCTCTGGTGGCAAAATCTGTGCTTGGTGGTGGTGGTGGAGATGGCACAGAGGTTGTAGTAGATGGTGGAGGATGGGGAAGGTTGGCAAGAAGATCCCTCACCTCTGCAGTGAAGGATGAGAAGGCTGGTTCATAAGAAGGTCCTGCAGAGGGAGGTGGGGTTTGAGTTTGTTGTGGGATTTGGGCAAGTATGGTTGCGGGTAGTTGAGTGAAGGTTGTTTATATGGTAGCCATTGGGGTGGTGAGGGTGGCAAGAGTTTCATCTACAGATGAAGTGGATGGAGGTTGAGGTTGAG